>NW_021319083.1:271230-410315 GCF_001605985.2 Dendrobium catenatum | reverse complement strand
CATATGACGTCGCTTGGGATGAACTGGATTTTATGTTCATTCAAGAGCAAGGAAGCTATGGATGAAGTTTTAAATGGCGGACCATGGTATGTTGGCGGATACATTATAGGCATGGACAAATGGTCCCTATCATTTAATCCCAATTCTTTCAGAGGTATCACTGCACCGGTGTAGATTCGTCTTCCTTGTTTGCCTCTCTATTACTGGGATGAGGAAAACATTGCTAGAATTGTTGTTTGCCTCTCTATTACTGGGATGAGGAAAACATTGCTAGAATTGCTTCAAGGATTGGAAGACACATGTTTGTGGACAAAAATTCATTCAGATGGGGAAAATGGGAATTTGCACGGGTGTGTATTAGATTAAATTTGGAAAATAGTCTTCCGAATGGAGTCTGGATCGACAGAATTGCAGGAAGATTTTTCCAATCGGTTGAGTATGAAAAGATTTATTTGCTTTGCTATCATTATGGCAAGGTGGGGCATGACGAGAAGGTATGTACTGAAGCAAGGAGGGTTGATAATACTGAGAAGATAAGTAATAAGCAGGCTGTAGAGAGAGATTTAATTACTCCTACTGAAACTGTATTTTCTGTGAAGGTATGTACTGAAGCAAGGAGGGTTGATAATACTGAGAAGATAAGTAATAAGCAGGCTGTAGAGAGTGATTTAATTACTCCTACTGAAACTGTATTTTCTGTGAAGGAATAAGGACCTAGGATCCATGTTTGGTTCAAGAACAGAAATTTTAAGAACAAAAGATTTGGGAGAGGAGGAAGGGCTAATGGAATTGAGAAGGGAACGAATGTTGAGGTGCAGAATGCAGTTCAGCAGAATGGTGAAGAGGTTAATACGGATATGGAGCGAATTAACCAACAAAAGGAGGACATTAATAAGTACTCTGATGTCATGAAAGGTACTTTGGTAAAGGAAAGTAATATTGATATGGATAATAGATTCAATATACTTATGGAGGAGACTGAAGAAGGGGAAGTGCTGAATCAGATTACAGTTGAGAAAATAGGGGAATCTGTTGTTGTAAAGGAAACTGTGGAAGATATGAAGGTTGCTATGGTGCTTAATAATAGCTTGGGCAAATGTAAGGTTGCCAAGGAATTAAAGTCTTTGGGTCCTGTTGAACCCGGGCATAGGAAGCGAAGAAGAGATGGAAAAGGAAATGGGATAGGCAGGGACTTTTCCCCTCCATTTAATTAATGATGTCCTTAGTTTTCTGGAATTGCAGAGGGGGCAAGAAAAGAGAAGCTTCTCTATATTTGAGGGAGATTGTGAGGGATAATGATGTGATTTTTATAGGAATTATGGAGACTAAACTCAACAACATTGATAGAAGAGATGTGGATTATTTTATTGGGGGTGATTGGGATATCTTCCGCCACCCTGCTATGGGCACTTCTAGGGGAATTTTGACTGTTTGGAACAGGAATAGGGTGTCATTTGTTGTTGATGAGATTTCTCCTCAAGCAGTTATTGGGGTTCTTACCACCCCTTCTATGGGAGATTGGAAGGTGGCCACTGTTTATGGGAGCCGGTGTTGTGTGGAGAGAAGGAACCTTTGGAGTTTACTAGAGAGAAGTATGGTGGGTTCGGGTCCTTCCATTGTGTGTGTGTGTGTGGGGGGGGGGGGGGGGACTTTATTGGTACTTTAATTACTTTCTTAAGAAGGAAGAGAAAAAGGGTGGGAAGAGGTTCATCTTCTCTAGGGGTCCTAAAGAGATGAAAGATTTTATGACTAATTCTGATTTTCATGATGTAGGTTTTATTGGACCAAGCTTCACTTGGTGCAACAATAAAAAAGGGTCTTCAAGGATTTGGGAAAGGCTCGATAGGTGCTTGGTGAATTTAACATCCTTATATTTGGTCCCTTCTGGAAGAGCCCGACACCTCACTAGGGTGGCGTCTGATCACAGTCGGATTGTTTTTAAATTGGAAGCTGTACAAATCAACAAGGAGAAAGTTTTCAGATTTGACAACACCTGGAGGTCCTATCCAGCCACATGGAGTATTGTTCATAAGTCTTCGAAGAAGGTGGATTTTGGAGATGATGTAGAGATTCTTCACAAAAGATCAAGAGGACTTTTAAAGCTATTTTATTTTGGAATAAAAATAAATGTAAGGAGTTATGTAAATTGAGACATGATCTGAAAAAGAATATTATGGAATTTCAAACCAAGGAAGATTTGGATGGTGATTTCTCAGTGGAGGAGTTGTTTCTTCTCAGGAACATGGTGCACGAATTGAATGTTACTCTTAGGAGACTTTCCACTTGGTGGAATCAAAGGACTATGGCTAGGTGGCAAGAGGAAGGTGATACAAACTCTAAGTTTTTTCATAATTATGCATATGCTAGGAGGAATGCTAATTTGATAAAACAAATCTAGGATGGGAATAATCAATTAGTAGAGGAAGATGAGCAAATTGAGCAGATTTTTCTCAAGTATTTTGAAGAAAAATGGAAGCACATAATTTTTTATTTGGCAGGTTGGCCAGCTATTACTGATTCTCAAAAGTTAAACAAGATGGATGGCAGTTTTTGGAAACTGAATTTCTCTTGGAGGAATGTAAGGAGAAGGTGTTTCAGCAAGGTAATAAAAAGTCGCCTGGTATTGATGGGGTAACTTCTTCATTCTTCAAATGTTATAGGAATATTGTTAGTGAAAATAGGATCCTAGTCACCTTATTATTATGGGATCTTCCTACAACTTTCCCAAACAGAATTTGGGACTTATTAATGTTCACCTTCAATCCCGTCCAACTACAAAACTCCTCAATAATTTTCTTTAACAATCTAGCCAACAAGCAGGTCACCTGTGAGAAAAAAAGAACATCATCGGCATAGAGTAAGTGAGTAACTCTAGGACCACCGGAAGATACCTGAATACCCAGA
Organism: Dendrobium catenatum; assembly: GCF_001605985.2. Classification (NCBI taxonomy): domain Eukaryota; kingdom Viridiplantae; phylum Streptophyta; class Magnoliopsida; order Asparagales; family Orchidaceae; genus Dendrobium; species Dendrobium catenatum. The sequence goes on along the minus strand of NW_021319083.1, from coordinate 407,411 downwards.
TTTTGACCCCTTTGTTCCATAGCATTAGATAAGAGTTGAGCACACATAATGAACAAATAAGGTGATAGTGGACATCCCTGACGGAATCCACTACAAGCACTAATCCATCTTAGTCTTTTCCCATTCAAAATAATAGAAAATATCACATTCATCACACATTCCATGAGAAAACAAGAAAAAACCGTGGGGAAGCCATACCAAATAAGGATTTGCGGCAGCACACTCCAACCCATGCTATCATGAGCCTGCTCCATATCAAGCTTTACTGCCATCACCCTCTTTTTATTCTTCAAAGTTTTAAACTTATTAAAGATCTCTTGAACCAAAATATAGTGCTCGGACATTGATCTCCCGGGAATGAAAACCATTTGTTCCTCATAGATCATCTTGTACATAAGTTTCTTCATCCTATTTACAATAATAGTGGCAACAATCTTGTATGTAGTTTGGCATAGGCTAATAGGCCTAAAGTTAGAAGGTACACATGGGTTATTCACCTTTGGAATCAAAAAAATCAAGGTATCTTTCCATTCTTTATGCATATTACCATAACTGAAAAACTTCTTGATAGCCATCTGAGAATATAATCCAAAATTCTAATAATGCATTGAACTCAAATTAAAGCGTCTTTTAATCCTAAATTTAACGCCCAACACTTATATTATGTTGGGACACTTTTGAATTATTTTAGAACCTCAAATTGTCTCCAACTTTTTAATAAGTGCTCAATCTTGCTCCAATCTCACTTGAAATTCCAATTTTACCTCCTTTGATATCTACTCCTTATAATCTTTAAATAAAATTTATATCATTGTATTAATTTAGAGTTTTTATATGAGAATTTGGTTTTTATGATGTATTTAACTACAAGTGCTTGTGCTCATAAGAGATTTAGAACCCAAGTCAATTTTTTAAAACTCAATTAATATTTCTTTTGGGAAATCAAATTTATTATGATCATCAGCATCAAAATTGAATAATTGCTAATAGATGTAATTTTCTATCCTTGGGGAGATATATCATGTGTTGAAATAAATTCGAATATAGAATTAATGACCACTTCTCTTGATTATCATAGATGGATATCTGACTGAACTTCATTTAGACCCTCTGGGTTCATATGTGATTCTCCCTTAAATAAGGCTACAACATTTACAAGAAAAGCTCCAATTTTGGGTTTGAAACCATTAGGAGATTCTATCTCCGCCTTCCGAGGTTGTATATTATCACTAATGGTCAGTTTGAATCCATAGTTGAAATTTAAACTTAATTTCTAATTTTTTTAAAGAAATTTAACTTAGATATATTTTTCTCCTTTCAAGACAAATATTCTTTTCAAATCCGAATAATCATATCATAATGTAAACATGAATTAGTCTTATATTACATGTCACAAGTCACATGGCTTTCATTAAGAAATTATCACTTCTTACTCATTAGTATATCATATATTATTAGTTAATCTCTTTATACCTATCATTTTATATCACTTAATTTTACACCACAAACTTATTTCAGGAAAGCTCATTCAACCCACCCTCTTAAATAGAGCAATATATTTTTAACGAAGCTAAATCAATAAGTTATTTAATGTTAACCTTTCTTATTTTTACACACATTTCATATCATATTTATTATAATAACAATCATCTTACACACATCTTATATAATTATCATAGCAATTAACGTTATCAACTGTACTCATCAGTATTTATGTATTATTTCAAAATACATTTTAAACTATATGAATAATAATTGTATATATATCTTGTAATCATATTCAAATTTAGTATGCTGGCTCGTAAGTATTTTATAATTGGCATTACTCTACTTATTTCTTATATATATATATATATATATATATATTTAACTGATAAAATTTCAATATGAACTTGTAAAAAATTTTAGGAAGATGGGTATCTATCATATATAAAAAATTATGAGGAAAAATATCACTTAAAATGAGAGATGTCTTAATTTTTATCAAATTTAAGAGAGAGAAAATAGATAAACTCAAAAATGATAAAAAATAGATGTAGGATTAAGATTGTAATTGGAGTGATAGGAAATGATAGACAAAACCCCATTTTCTCTCTCTTCTCCTTTCTTTCATCTTCTTTTCTTATTTCTCACTAAGCCATTATAAAGTATAAATTATGTACTACTTATTACGTTAAAGTTCTATGAAAGTATATTATTTTAGTTGTGTTTGTACAAAAATTATTTAGGAGAATGCAAAAATTCATAATTGTTAAATGAGAACTATAGAAACCATAAATTTAGCATTACATCATTGTCATTTATAATGCCCCAACACTTTAGTGAGGCATTAAAATGCCATTCACTGAAAATTTAAGGAAATATCAACACCTCATTAGATCCAAGGTCACCACTACAACACTCCATAGCACCATAGCATCATAAATCCATGCCACAATACTTAAGTTTTGGAATTTAGCTGGAGCATTTATCATCACAACATAGCATCACTGAGTTGCACTTTCAAGCGTCATATCACTCAACCTTTTCAGCACCTTAATGAATCAATTTTTAAATTGAGGAGCCACATCGACTAAGCAATATGATGCATCAATTTAACCATTAATTGTGCTAGGTCAGTACAAAAATTTAATAGAGAAAAATTTAGCATTGTTGAGGCACTAATTCATTTTATAATGACACAATGCCAACACTCCGAGCACCACAGTGCATGAGACCTTTTTTGCACTTATTGTAAATAGTTTTTGATGCACTTGTTGTAAATAGTTTTTGAGTTCTTTTGTTGGGGAGTAAGATCATCTTTATTGAAGTGTTGTACTATTGAGTGTCTTTCTTTAATTCTACCTTAGAGTAAAGTCTAGGAAGGCTAGGGAAGGGCAGGATACTTATATTTTGATATCGTAATCTATATTATGTAAGAAAAAATTATTATTGAAGGAATAATGAGTGTGAAGAATATCTATTGATCCATCTTGTTGACATTTGTCTTTTATCTTTTTCTTATATGAATGAAATGAATGTGAGTTTATTTTTTATTATTGTCCATGTCTGGCTAAATCTCTGAGTTTTACAGTTATGATGTAAATGCATTAGAAGTATTAATGTAGACTCTTATGCCTTAAAATAGTTTATAGATCTTTCAATAACTCCTGTTCTTATTTTAATGTATATAATTGTCATGTTCATAATTAATATCTAGTGTGAAAGTTTGTTATGGATGTTAAGTCCTTGTGAACTAGCCCAAAGCTAACTAAGAGGGGGTGAATTGGTATTTTAAAAATTTCTCAATCAAAAACACAATCTTAAACCAAACAAAAGTTCACCACAAGAAAATTGAAGTGCGGAAAAATAGTAAGAAAGAACACATAGTGATTTATAGTGGTTTGATCAACTTGACCTACGTCCACTCCCCGAGCCTCTCCTTTGAGTATTGCACTAAACTCAGTGACTCTCCTTTTTCTCCCATAGCAAGGCAGAGAAGCCTTTATAAACCTCCTTTCCACCGACACTGATGAAGTAGAGAACCGAACTCCTTTTGCTTCCTCCTGAAGCAGGAAGATAACTTGACTCCTTTTGCCTCATCTTGAAGCAAGCAAAGAACCTTGATCAATTAATGAAGTAGACCTATCTCAAAATACCAAGGAACAAGGGATGATGACTCAAATCCTTACTTGGAGCAACCTTTATGAAACCCCTCACAAACTCCCCCTCACAAGATCCTCTCTCTCTCTCTCTCTCTCTCTCTCTCTCTATCTCTCTCTCTTACCTCCCTCTTCTCTTGGCTCTCTCATGTCAAGATAGCAGCAAAAGATATAATCTTGGGTAACAAGAGGTCTTATATAGAAGAGCTTCAAATTTATTCTTAATTGAAACAAACCGATATAATCATCCAGGATAATATTCTGATTGTCCTGCATGATTAGTTAAAAATATTGAGTATCATCCAGAAAATCGCCCTGAATGCATGTCTGGATGATGGAAAAGTAAACTGATCATCCATGATGATTTCTCGATAATCCAGGATGAATTCATGATCATCCTAGATAAATAGTTTAAAATGATAAATATCATCCATCACATCACTCTAATTGCATATCTAGATGATGGAAATATAACAAATTATCTAGGATGATTTAGGATCATCCTAGAAGATTAGTGCAAAAACCATACACATTGTCCAAAACATCATTCTGGTCATCCAAGAAGAAACTAAGATTTATTTAACTGATCATCCTGAATGATCCTACGATCATCCTAGATGATATAATTAAGTAATCAAACCTTAATTGCTTTCCTTAATTACCAAACTAATTTAGGCATAATTACACTACATTGTCCAGGATGATGTCTTGGATAATGACAAAAAATTAAACATACCTAAACAGATCTAGTAGTTAATTCTTTCTGATTGGAGTCTATCATCCCGGACAATACTAATATCATCTAAGACGATTTACTTAATTGCGGCTATCTTAACTAGGATGCATTAATTAAGGTTTTTGTTTTTAATTGATCATCCAAGATAATTTGGGATCATCCAAGATGATGTGATAAAAAATAATATACTCTAAAAATAGATAAAATTTCTCCCCAGAGTGTGTGTGTGTGTACAAGATTACTTAGCATCAAGAACCACATCAATATAATTGACTCAAGAAAAGGTAAAAGACACTTGACGTACATTACAAATTGACTCAATCCTAATCTACTTAATCTTAAGTTGGTTTGATTTGCAATTTGATCTTATGGACCTGAAACGTAAGTAGGCAAGACAGACGTAGAAAAAATAGAAGTATCATAAAAGTTTATTATCATCAAAATTATAATTCTTGAATCTATATTCATAATAATCTCCCCTTTTTTATGATGAAAAATAATCAAAACTAAATGAAACACAAATATAAGTAAAACAATAAGATAAAGAAACTCAAACACTACCCACTACTCTCCCTTTTGACATTATAAAAAAGAGGAGGAAGCTAGAAAAGAAAAGTAGAATAGAAGATAATAAAATAAAAATGAAAAGGATAAGAAGAATGAAAGCAAAGTTTTTTTAATCAAATCATGAATATGATAAATTCTCTATATAATTGAATTAAAAATTTATAAGAATCAATAAGTTAACATCAATGAAATCTGAAAAATGATAGAATAGTTGATAATGTTAGCTCTATCTTAGACTTCTCTCAGGGAAAATAATTGTTTAAAAATAAATATCTAACTCAAAAAAACCAATTGGATAAGAAAAAGAGATCTGTTTAAAACTTTGTTCCAGAAAAAATATCTTATAGAATAATATACCAAAGTAATTATTCACAATCACAAAATTCAAAATCAAGCCTTTGAAAGTATCAAGTGACACATAAATTCTTCTAAGATTTAAAGGTTTGAAAGAGAAGGAAGCTTGCTTTCTTGTGGCCTCATTTTATGTCTCTTGTCAATTATTTGGTACACTTTACGAATCTTTTGATTTTTAGATACACTTTAAGTTTTTTTTTTTGCGATTATTGAGCATCTTTTTAGTTTTTTCTTCTTTTGGGGCTCAATTTATGCCCTTGACATTTTTTCCAAGCTATATCACTTTCAAAACTCTTAAATACTCTCAGTTGTCAGTATATTTTCTTGATATTAGAGAAGAAAAATTTACTCTCTAATATAAGGAAGAATAAACCACAAAGCATAATCAAATATATATGATAAAAGTAATCATAAGATTACAAAAGCTTTAAAGTGATCTACTGACTTTGAATATTATTTATATAAGATAGATTAATATAGCAAGATAGAAAGTTCTCAATCGAAAAGTTTAGTTATTAATTTGAGATAGACTTTTATTTAGAAAAGAAAATTACACCACTAAAAGAAGTTAGAGGAAGGGAAACAATTAGCTGTGTTTCTCCCCATAACTCATTTAGGGATATCAAACATTAATTACAAATTTTCAAACATAAAAAAAGGCATAAAATATCATTTCAGCTATGACCAAAAAGAAAAGCTGAAAGAAAAATAAGAACATCAGATATGAAAACAATACAAAATAACAGCAAATAAAAAATCAACACTCAAAACTAAAAAAGAAAGAAATGAAAATAACAATGAGCAATAGATCAGAAAACATACAAATCAAAATTTATTAAGTAACAAGTTCATGCAATTATGTGTCATGAGCCTCTGCTGTCCAAATACCACTTGCTCTAAAGAGGTCTTTTGTGAGAGCATGCCTACAAAATTACCAAACATCAAATTTTAGAACCCAAACAAGTTTGGGTTCCTGCTTATGGAAAGAAGCATGCAATGCATGAGTGTTATGTTATAAATCATGCAATTTGGATTTTCACACCTAATGTGTACTACGGTGAATAGTATAAGTGTGTGAAATGTGTCCTTACATGCCACATAAAAAATATCTAATACCAGGAAAAGTGTTTGCTAATCTACTCGGGTGGTGATGCTTCTTATTAAAGTTATGTGATGCATACAATGTTGGTTTATCATTTTCAAATGCTTTGAATTTTTCTAATTTCTTAAACTCCTTTTCTAACTCAACATGAGATGACTTCAACGAATCATGTGCATCTGATAATTCAATATATTTTTTGTTTAAGACATCAAAGTCATCAAGTAATGAAATATGATTGCTATCAATTATAAAGTTATCTTAAAGTAAAACTTCATGCTATTTTTGTAAATTTAAAAACTCCAATTTCAAACTAGCATGTGAATTCTTAAGTTTCCTATATGATACATGAATTTGTTTAGAAACTTCAAGTAATTATTCGTAGGATAGTTCACATATCTCTTCTTGGTCAGACTGACATAGATGAACATCCTCCATTAAGCATAAGTTTATAGTCTCCTCTGTTATGGATCTATGGTTTATGATTTTGATGATAGCAAACATTCCTTATTTCTCTATGATTTCCTTATGTGCTAACGTTTCAGGTCCACACGTTCAGACTGCAATCTGGAATCAGCTCAAGATTGGGTAGACTAGGTCTGTGTCAGTTTGTAATCTTTTTCCTTTCTTGAGTCTGTTGTATTTAGTGTGGCCATAACTTGGTAAAACTTCTCTTGCTCCCTATATGATTTCTGCTTTTGGTAACATCGTCCGGGACGATATTAATATCGGCCTGGACGATCTGTCCAAAATCAGAAACCCTGATTAGGGCATCCTCATTAAGGCAGCCGTCAACAGATCGGCCTGGACGATACTTGTATCGGCCAAGACAATAAGCTCAATTCAGAAAGAATCAGCCACCACAGACAATTAAGGTATACTGTATTTTTAAATTATCGGCCAGGACGATCCAAGGATCGGCCTGGACGAAATTACCAAATTATGCTATAATTGATCAAGAAATCAAGGGAGCATTAATGGTTGATTGATACGATCACATCGGCCGGGACGATCTATATCGGCCAGCTTAAAAATAGGGCGATGCTCAGGACGATTGAAATCTGATTTGAACTAATCGGCCAGGACGATCGTGAGATCGGCCTGGACGATGTAACCAATTTTCTTCTGATCGTCCCAAATCATCCCTGGCTAATGAGCTTAATTTGTACTGATCGGCCAGGACGATATGCCTATCGGCCTGGACGATAATGTTGGCAACTTGCATTAATGAGCTCATTTTGAGAGCTTCTATTTAAGCTTTGGCATGACACTTTGTAAGTGTCTTTGCCAGCCATTGTAGCTTCATTCTTGTGGGGGAAACTAGAAGAGAGAGCTTGAAAGGGAGAGAGGAAAGGGTGGAGTTTGAGAGAGGGAGAAGATCCTGTGAGGGGGGACTCAAGGGAGTGTGGAGGGGGTTCCACACAGTTGCTCCAGCGAACTCGCACCTTAGTACCATCAGATTCAAGGCTTGTCTCGAGGTAAGTTCACCAAAGAAGAAGTCTCTTTGGTGTCAAAGGACCCGGTGACTCCGCCGCACCGGGGAAGGTGGAAGTGATTTTGTAAGGGCTTCTCCGCTTAGCCGTGGGGGCTAAAGGAGAGACACTTGTGTTAGTGCAATACTTGGGGGTGCCTCTAAGGAGTGGACGTAGGTCAAGGTTTGACCGAACCACTATAAATCCGGTGTGTTCTTTTTTTTTACTATTTCCGCGTTTTAATTTCCGCACTTTGATTGTGGTGATTTGGATTGTGTTTTGGTTTTAAAGTTTTTCCAATTCACCTCTCTCTTTAATTAGCTTGGGATTAAGTTCAAGAGGGCCTAACATCCCTAACGATCTTTCATCCTCTTTAGCTTCAGCCTTAGTGGAGTCAGATGTAGAATCTACCCAGAATACCTTTTTGAACCACTTCTTGTCCTTGTCCATTCTATACTTGGGTTTCTCCTCATCCTTCTCCTTGCTTGGGTGAGCCTTAAGTGTAGGGCAATCAGTTTTAATATGTCCAGACTTTCTGCATTTAAAACAAACCATATCAAAAGTACTTTTAAAATTTTTGCTAACCTTACCTTTGTTCCATTTGTGATAGTGCTAGAGATTCTTCCATAGGAAGCTTTTAAATTGCCTAGTGATTAAGGCAACATCATTACTTTCAGAACTGAAAGAATCAGTATTCGTGTCATTGTCCTTCAGCGTAATTGTTTTATCCTTATTTTTCTCACATGCATCAAGTTGTCTTTTGTTTACCCCTTACTTGTAAGCAATGAGTGATCCAAGAAAGTTATCAATAGAATAAGTATTAAAATCCTTAGATTTAGTAATTGCAATAATCTTAGCATCAAAGGAAGAAGGCAAACAATTCAAAATTTTATTAACTTTTTCATAATTCATGAGTTCTCTTCCTAAGGCATGCAGTAAAGTGACAATTTGAGTAAACATTGTATACAAGTCAGAAATCAATTCAGTAGGTTTCATATGAAAAAGTTTGTAGTCAAGCAGTAAAATATTCAACCTAGATTGCTTAACTTCATTTGTTCCTTCATAAGTAATACACAATCTAACCCAAATTTCTTTACCAGTAGAACAAGTTGAAACACGCATATATAATATTGCACAGAAAAACAATTTAAATATTTTGCATTGAGCTGTGTTAAATCCTTATCATCAAAAGTTCATTCAGTAAAAAGAAGTTTAGTTTTAATGCCATTAATTTCATGTGTTGGAGGTGAATAACCTTCTTTAACAAGCAACCCCATATGATAGTCAATCAATTGTAAAAACATAGACGTGTGAGTTTTCCAAAAATCAAAAGGAATATTGTCATACGAAGGTGGTCGGGTAATAGAATACTCTTCAACAGTATTATATTTCTGTAGATAGTCATGGATCAAAATTTAAAAGTTTTCAAAAACTCTATTTTATGAATCCTGCTCTGATACTTCTTGAAAGTTCATTAAGGATGTTAATCCCTTGTGAACTAGCCCAAAGCTATCCAAGAGGGGGGTGAATTAGTATTTTAAAAATTTCTCAATCAAAAACATAATCTTAAACCAAACCAAAATTCAACACAAGAAAATCAAAGTGTGGAAATTAAATGCAGAAAAATAGTAAGAAGGAACACACAAAAATTTATAGTAGTTCGTTCAACTTGACTTATGTCCAATCCTTGGAGCCTCTCCTTCGGGTATTGCACTAAATTCAGTGACTCTCTTTTTTCTCCCACAGCAAGGTGGAGAATCTTTACAAACCTCCTTTCCATCGACACCAATGAGGCAAAGAAACCAACTCCTTTTCTTTCCTCCTGAAGCAGGCAGAGAATCTGAGTCCTTTCACTTCCTTCTGAAGAAGGAAGAGAACCTTGATCAATTACTGAAGTAGACCTCTCTCAAACAACCAAAGAATAAGGGATGACGACAGAAGAAGAAGAGTCAGATCCTTACTTGGAGAAACCTTTGTGAAACCCCTCACAGAATCCCACTCACAATATCCTCTCTCTCGCTCTCTCCCTTACTCTCCCCTCTCCTCTTAGATCTCTTAGGTCAAGATAGCAGTAAAAGATATAATCTTGGGTAAATAAGAGATCTTGTATAGAAGAGCTTAAAAATTTCTCTTAATTGCAACCAACCGATATAATCGTCCAGGATGATATTCAGATCAACCTATATGATTAGTTCAAATCATTGAGTATCATCCAGAATATTTCCCTGAATGCATGTCTCAACAATGGAAAAGTAAACTAATCGTCCAAGATTATTTCACGATCGTCCTGGATGAATAGTTCAAAATAATAAATATCTTCTGGCACATCACCCTAATTCCATGTCTAGATGATGGAAATATAACCGATTGTCTAGAATGATTTGGGATGATATCAGATGATTAGTGTAAAAACCATATACATCATCCAGAACATTATTTTGGTCTTCCAGGAAGAAACTACTATTTTTTAAACTTATCTTCCCGGACGATATGATTGAGCAATCAAACCTTAATTACTTTCCTTAATTACCAAATTAATTTAGGCATAATTATAATGCATCGTCCATGACGATGTCCAAAAATAAAACATGCCTAAATAGATCTAGTTAGTGATTCTTTCTGATTTGAGCCTATTATTCCAGATAATGCTAATATCATCTAGGATGATTTGCTTAATTACAACTGCCTTAACCAGGATGCCCTAATTGGGATTTCTATTTTTAATTGATCATCGAGGATGATTTGGGATCACCCTGTATGATGTGATCAAAAGTAGAAAACTTTAAAAAATAGACAAAATTTCTCCCCCAAGTGTATGTGTGCAAGGTTACATAGCATCGGACCCACATCAATATAATTGACTCAAGAAAAGGTAAAAAGACACTTGACGTACATTACAAACTAACTCAGACCTAATCTACCCAATCTTGAGCTAGTTTGATTTGCAATTTGATCTTGTGGACCTGAAATATTAGTAGGCAAGAAAGTCATAAAAAATAGAAGTGTCATAATAGTTTGCTATCATCAAAATTATAATTCCTGAATCCAGATTCGTAATATAGTGTGATAGAGGAAATTTTGAATAAATAGGAGAATTAAAATAAAATGTTGGCATACCTAGACATAGGATGAAACTTTCTAAGTTCTATAGAAAAGTTATAATTGTTTGAAGGTCGTAAACCTCCCTTTTCACATCTACAAGCTTGATAGAGATTTAGAGATGCATATACTCTAATCCATATATAAAAATTAAGAGTTTCATTAGAAAAACTATGTTATTTGTATTTATTAGTCCAAAACACTTTATTTTCATTGGTATATTTTTTTTCTTGTAACTCTCTATTAATTAGAAAAATCTTAGAAATAACCATTTTTATTCTATAGGTTATCTTATGTATGTATATTAGATAGTACTAGTTTAATTATATTAAACAAAATACTTCCTTGTGAGATCAATATTCTTCTCTATTACTTCATTACTTGATTAACAGATATAACTACATTGAAAGTTCGTTAGGGATGTTAAGCCCTATGAACTTAGTCCCAAGCTAACCAAGATGGGGGTGAATTGGTATTTTAAAATTTCTTTTCACAAAGAATGAAAAACACATAAACCAAATCTCACCATAAAAATAAATGCGGAAATAAGAGTGCGGAAGCAAGAAAATAAGAACACAGAAATTTATAGTGGTTCGGTCAACTCGACCTACGTCCACTCCTTGGAGGCACCCTCCAAGTATTGCACTACAAAATGTGACTCTCCTTTTGCCCCCACGGCTAGGCGGAGAAGCCCTCACAAGAACCTCCTTTTTTCCACCCCGGCAAGGCAGAGAACCTATCTCCTTTTGCTTCCTCCTGAAGCTGGCAGAGAACCACAACCAAAGGCTAACTCCTTACCTCTACCGACCCTTCCATGGACGAGAAACTCTAGACGAAGAACAAGCAGAGCGATCCTTGAAGCAACCCTTGTGAATCCCCTCACAAGCTCCCCCTCACAAGATCCTCTCTCTCTCCCTCTCTCTTTCTCTCCTCAAGGTCTTCTCAGGTCAAGGCAGCAGCCAAAGGTTTTCAAAAACGAAGTTGAGCAAGAGCTCTTAATAGAAGAGCTTCAAAGGAGCTCATTAATTGCAAGTTGACGACATTATCGTCCAGGCCGATATATGGACATCGACCTGGCCCGATCAGTACAAAACTCAAAAGATCGGCCAGAGCATCGCCCTAGATACACTCCTGGACGATTGAAATTTGGCTTGATCGTCCTGGCCGATCAGTTCAAATCAGAGGCAAATCGTCCTGAGCATCGCCCTGTTTTTGAGCTGGCCGATATTTATCGTCCTGAAGTAACTTAAGGTTTTTGACTAGATCATCCTGGACGATCCTGCGATCGTCCAGGACAATATGATCATATCAATCATCCTTAATTAAACCCTTGATTTCCTGATCAATTAAGCATAATTTGATAATTTCGTCTAGGCCGATCCTTGGAACGTCCTGGAACATAATTAAAAATACAATATACCTTAATTATTATATGGCGGCTACTTCTTACTATTTTGAGCTTATCGTCCTGGCCGATACACGTATCATCCAGGCCGATATGTTAATGATGGCTGCCTTAATTAAGAATCCTTATTTAGACTTTCTCGTTTTAAGCCTGATCGTCCAGGACGATGTGTAAATATCGTCCTGGCCGATGTGAGGAAAAACAAAAATTCTAAGTCTCTCAAGTGTGTGTGTAGGGTTACTTAGCATCAGTCTCTTTGACCATTACAAGTAGACTCAAAAGGTGAAAAACAAAAAGTACAGACTGACTCAACCCATAACCTACGCAATCCTGAACTGGCTTCTTCTTGATCGCTCGATCTTCGATTCCTGAAAAATTAGAAGCACAAGTAGTCCAAGAAAATAGTGTAAGATCTGTGTTGTCAATCATCAAAACATAAGTCATGAAAAAATAGATTTGCAACAATCTCCCCCTTTTTTTATTGATGGCAAACATCAAGTAGGAAAATATAAAAAAAAAAAGTTTCATTAGAAATTCAAAGTTACAAAACCCCAAACCCAACAGCTTTTTCCTACCACACCCTACTCCCCCTTTTGTCATCACAAAAAGAAGGTCCAGATACAAAAGAAAAAGAGAAAACATAAACTAAAACAGACTAAAAAGGCAAACTACAGAAAACAGGAAACAAATAGCAAAAAAAAAACACATACTAGAAAAACGAAGGACCCGATCATCAAATGGAGGTAGTGGAGGTGGCTGCTGAAAGTAGCTGGCAAGTGAAGTAAACTGAGCATTGAAACCAGGCGATGTCCTGGTCATTGCTACTACTACTGGTGAACCATGTAACTATCATAGCAGATCGTCCGGGTCCGATTAGGTGTGTATCGCTCAGGACGATGCCAAATAATTGATCGTACCGGCCGAAGTTAAAATGTTTTAAAATCTTGCCACGTGTATCGTCTAGGAGCGACGAACAGTGGATCGGCCCGGCCGTTTGCCAATAATGGATCGTCCGGGGCCGAATTTAAAGATCAAACGTCGTGACTGGTACGTGGATCGTTCATGATGATCCAGCGGTATCGTTCAGGATGATAAACATAAAATGCATCGGCCAGACTAAAATTATTCTATCGCGCAGGACTAATCATCATGACACGGTTCGAACATATCGTCCAGGGACGATATAGGATCGTCCAGGATGATATAGGATCGGCCAGGACGATGAGTTACAGCAAGCCACAGAAAAGGTCAGCAGATGGATTTTGAACATAATTTGTCATATCAATTATCGTCCAGGACCGATAAAAGTAACTTCGGGCCAGGATGTACACCTGTGACTAGATAGTTGAAATTCAAGATCGAAAGAATGGTGGTGAGATCAAGACCCTCAAAAAATAAAACAAAAGAAAAACAGTCAAAACACAGTAAAAGAAAAATAAAAACACAAGCGAAAATCAAAAAATGAATTATTTTTGGATCTTTAATTTTTTCTAATTAATTTTTTTTGTATGTTTATTGCGAATGTGCATCATTATAGAATTTTCCAAAAAGTTAAAACTTTTTAAAGTTCCAATGAGATCAAGCGAGTTTAACAAATTTCCAATCAGAAGAACGGATCTTAGAAACATTCGATTCTGTTAAACCCTAGATCGGACATCCTTCAGGGTATCGGAAATCTTTTGGAAAAACAGAATCTAACTCAGGAATAACTAAATATTGATACAAAAGATCCATTCAAAACTTGTTTACGAAGAAATATCTCATTAAGTAATAAACCAAATTAATTTTTCTCAATTCATTGAAAATTGAAATCCACAGTTTTTTGAAAGTATCACATAATCAATGCGATTTTGGTAAGTTTTAAGGAGTTTTTTAGCAAAGAGAGGATAAGCTTGTGCACAAGTGGGCTCTATTTTATGCCTCTTGTCACGTTTGATTGTCATCTTTTGAGCATCTTTTTGAAATCTTCTGATACACTTTTGGTGTATATGCTTTCTTTTCAATTTGGCTTCATTGGCCTCTTTCCTTTTTAACTCTTGCAAGCTAAAAAACTCTTTATTATGCCCTTAAAAAAAAAACTTAGTTTGTGAGTATATCCTCCAAATATTAGAGAATAGGAGCCTCTCTCTCTAACATAGGGAAGAACAATCCCATAACCACAAAATCAAACCTTCATGTGATAAAATGCAAATGGGCAAAGATTTCAAAAAAACTTGAAAGATATATTGAGAACTTGGCTATTATGCATAAAGACTAAATTAAACGTGTAGCAAGATAAGAAAAGGATTCCTAAATAAAAAAGCATTGGTTAACTCGGTTTTAGACTTTTGTTTATGAGAAGAAAAATCATACCACAAACCAAAGTCAGAATGAGGAGAAAACATCAACAGTATTACTCCTTTAACCAATTTTAGAAAAGAGCCATAAAACACTACCTCCAAAACTCCAAAATCTAAAAGCTTGAAAATGATCATTCATTATGAAGGCCAAATTTAAAGAACAACGTGGAAACAAAAAACACATAAAAAAAGGACAAAAAAAAATGAAAACAAAGAAAACTAAAATAACACAAAGTAAGCACAAAAAACAAAATAAAATATAACAAAAAAAATTCAAAATTATTCAAGCAAGTGGATAAAGCAGCGAGTTTAAGCAATTTTGAGCTCTGATCCGGAAGCCTCCCTGTATATCAGTTATCCTATGCTCCCACGAGGCTTTGGTGAGAGCACACCTTTTGCCAAAACTCAACAACAGTCAGATTTAGGAACCCAAACCGGTTTGGGCCCCACTTATGCAAAGTTTAGAAGATGATTGCTTGTGGTCATGCCCTGTGCATACTCTAATTTTGGTCTCCCACACCCATACATGTACTACCGATTAAACTGTGCAAGTGTGTGAGATGTGTTCCTAGGCATGCCCACAAGAAAAAACATTGAACTCCAGGAAAAAGGTTTTCTTAAATGGTTTCGGGTTAAAATGCCTCTTCCTAGGTTCTGGCTTTTGATTAGGATGTTGATGTCATCCTAGCTTTCTTAACAGTTTCAAATCATTTTGCATCCTCAAGCTTGGTTCCTCATTTAAGGCATCATTGTCAATTCTCAAAGTTTCTTCTCAATCTCCTTAGATTTTTAGATCCAAGAATTAAAGAGATGTCCGTACAGCGTGTGATCTTTCAACTGCATTATATTCATCAATAAATTCCAAATAATTTTCTTATTATATTCAT
Source organism: Dendrobium catenatum (assembly GCF_001605985.2). Taxonomy (NCBI): domain Eukaryota; kingdom Viridiplantae; phylum Streptophyta; class Magnoliopsida; order Asparagales; family Orchidaceae; genus Dendrobium; species Dendrobium catenatum. The sequence goes on along the minus strand of NW_021319083.1, from coordinate 391,812 downwards.
CAAATTCATCAAGAAGAGCCATAGATGATTTGACACTCAATCGTTTTGCCATGATCTTTTAAGGAATAACTTCTGCTCTCTTTGTAAATTTAAAAGTTTAATTTTAGATTGCATGAGTTTCTTGAGTTTTTTTATGATGCCATGGTTTTTCACAAATTTCAAACAATTCATCCATATGATGTTGTTTACATACCTACTTCCTCATTAACTTGCTCAAGATGATCTTCCCCTATTAAGCATGGTTCGTTCGGTTCTCTTCGTTTGGCTCAGAATCTCAGAGGAGATCAGTACCAGATTCTTCCTAGAACGGGCCTTTTGGATTCTCTTCTTGTCCTTCTCTAAACCTTACGTTTTTCCTCCTCCAATCTTTTTCCTTGCTTGTGTTATGCTTGACACAGTGTCGGGCAATCGGCTCTCACATGTCCAGGTTTCCTGCATTCAAACACAAACAACATCAGAAGATCCATTTAACAATATTTTATTGATCCTTACCCTTTTCTCCAAACTTTAATGATGCTTTTTGTTTCTTTCTCTAGAAAGCTTCCTTGAAATTGCCTTTGTGATGAAGACAACTTCATTGTTTCAGACCCAGAAGATTCAGAATCCGACTTGTAGGCATCTTCAATGCAATTGTTTTTCTCCTTTTTCTTCTCACCTGCCATCAAGATTTCTTTGATTCACCCCTTGCTGTAAGCACATAGAGTGAGCAGCTAAAGTTAGGTATCAATAGAATAGAGTGTTCAAATCTTTAGATTCAGTGGATTGCAGTTGATTCTTGCATCATAAGACGAACGGCAAGCATCTCTTAAATCTTGTTAACTTTTTCATAGTTGAAAAGTTCTTTTCCATAGGCATGCACGTCGAAGTAACATATCTGAGTAAATCTTGTATATGGTCAGAAATCGATTCATTGAGGTTTCAGTACTGAAAAAGTTCGTAGTTCATGCACCGAGAATATTCAAACGGGATTGTTTAACCTCATTTAGTACCTTCATAGGTGATGCACAATTTATCCCAAATCTCTTTACCAGTTGGGCCACGTGGGGAAGGCGGAAAAAAACCCACGCAAGGTAATCTCAGATTTTAAGCACACAGAAAAAAGCAGTTCAAAACATTGTCATTAATTGAGCTAAATCAACGTCACGAAAGTCCATTTCAGTATAAAATGAGAATTCCAGGTTTTACACACCATTATTTCACGAGGAAGGTGAGATAAACCTTCTAATAAATAAGCATTCACAATGCGATAATCAGTGATTGTAAAAATGTTGACATTACGGTTTTCAAAAAATATCAAATGGATAGGTTATGAACAGGGAGGTCGGGAATAGAAATTTAACCCTTCCGGTAGTGTTACGCAATTTCCACCAAGGTTAGCCATGGATCAAAAATTCAAAGCTTTAAAAAACTTATTTTATGAAAACCCGCTACTGATATTCACTGAAAAAGTCTTTTAGAGATAGTAAGCCCTATGAACTTAGGTCCCAAAACTAACCAAGAGGGAGGGTGAATTGGTATTTTAAAAATTTCTTTTCACAAAGAATGGAAAAAACACATAAAACCAAATCTCACACACAAAAATAAATGTGGAAATAAGAGTGCCGAAGCAAGAAAAAATAACAACCACAAAATTTATAGTGGTTCGGTCAACTCGAACCTAACATCCACTCCCTTGGAGGCACCCTTCCAAGTATTGCACTACAAAACATGACTCTCCTTTAGCCCCCAACGGCTAGGCGGAGAAGGCCCTCACAAAGGAACCTCCTTTTTGCCACCCGGGCAAGGCAGAGAACCTATCTCCTTTTGCTTCCCCTGAAGCTGGCAGAGAACCACAACCAAAGGCATAACCCTTACCTCTACCCAACCCCTCCACAGATGAGAAACTCTAGACGAAGAACAAGCCAGAGGCGATTCTTGAAGCAACCCTTGTGAATCCCCTCACAACCGCTCCCCCTCACAAGATCCTCTCTCTCTCCCTCTCTCTTCTTCTCTCCTCAAAGGTCTTCCTCAGGTCAAGGCAGAAGCCAAAGGTTTTTAAAAATGTTGAGTAAGAGCTCTTAAATAGAAGAGCTTCAAGGAGCTCATTTAATTACAAGTTGCCGAACATTATCGTCCAGGCTGATATTGGGACAAACGGCCTAGCCGATTCAGTACAAAACTCAGAAGAATGGCTTAGGAGCATCGCCCTGGATACACTCCTTGACGATTGAAATTTGCTTGATCGTCCCAGCCAATCTCACGATCATCCTGGGCTGCGATCAGTTTAAAATCAGAGGAACAAATCGTCTGCTGAGCATCGCCCTGTTTTTGAGGCTGGCCTGATATGTTTTATCGTGTCCCTGAAGTAACTTAAGTGTTTTTGACTAGATCGTTCCTGGCGCAGATCCTGCGATCGTCCAGAACGATATATGATCGTGTCAATCATATCCTTAATTGCTCCCTTGATTTCCTGATCAATTAAGGCATAAACTTGGTAATTTTTCGTCCAGGCCGATCCTTGGATCGTCCTGCCGATAATTTAAAAAATACAGTGTATACCATATAATTGTCATGTATGGCACTATTCTTTCTATTTTGAGCTTATCGTCCTGGCGCGGATACACATTATTCGTCCAGGCCGAATATGTTACATGTGACGTGTCTTGCCTTAATTAAGAATCCTTATTTATACTTTCTGTTAAGCCTGATCGGTCCAGGACCGAATCTGTAAAATGGATCGTCCCTTGCCAAATTGTGAGAAAAAATTCTAGTCTTCTCTCAATTGAGCTGTGTTAGGTTACTTAGCACCGACAGTCTCCTTTGACTCATACAAGCAGTACTCAAAAGGTGAAAAAACACTGTACAGACTGACTCAACCCTAAACCTACGCAATCCTGAACTGGCTGTTCTTCTTTGATCGTCCGTATCTTTCTTGATTCCTTGAAATTAGATTAGAGGGGAGCCAACAAGTAGTGTCCTAGAGAAAATAGTTGTTGTCAAATCATCATATTTATTATTATAAGTCACATGAAAAAATGAATATTGCAACTATACATATCTTTATGGCCCTTTATTATTTATTTATAATAAAGAAAAATTTAAGCATATTCATAATCATATGATAGCTTCTATGTGTAACTTACACTCATAATCTTGGCTAACTACACAATCCCCACGCCCAACACAACAACATCAATTTTCTAGCACCATTAATGGGGAAATAACTTGCCATATTATAATTTTAAACTATATTATTGAAAACTAATTGCATAATTGAGAACCTACTTATATTCATGCATCTTTAGTTTATAGTTTCTTGTTTAAACTTTTGAAAAAAAATATTGATTATTATTTTTTTCTTTTAAGTTTTTGTATATTATTATTTTGCATGTCCTAGTAAATCTAAATATGGAGAACAAATTTATTTAATTCTGAGATAGAAAGGATCCATATAAAAATGTAATATATATATATATATATATATATATATATATATATATATTAGAGATGTATGAATTAGTATAAGATGAAGACCATCCTAAACCTCTTAGAGAGTATATTAATCGTGTAGTAGAAGGAATCTATCAGAGTATCAATAGATCTTCTATCAACACCAATAATTTAGAGCATAAACACTCTATGATTAGATTGGTTAAAAATTTTTAGTTTGGGGGAACTCCTATTAGCGATTCTAATCTACACATAGCTAGCTTCTTAGAAATATATGCAACATTTAAGTATAATGGTGTCAAAAATGATGTTAATAGATTTAGATCATTCTCATTTTTTTTCTAAGGGCAAAGCTAGCATGTGGTTAAATTCTTTGCCCCTAGGCTTTATAACCACTTAAAATTAGTTAGCACACAAACTTTTAGCAAAGTATTTTTTACCTTTAAAAATTATTAAGCTTTTGAATGATATTATATCTTTTTCCCAGTTTGAAGGAGAGTTAATTTATAAAAGCTAGGAGAGATTTAAGAAAATGTTTAATAAGTGCCTTTGTCATGATTTACTCAATTGGTCAGTCATTTGAACTTTTATAATGGATTTGTAGGGCCCCTTAGATCAATCATAAATATAGTAGCTCGAGGATCTTTAATGTCTAAGCCAATTGAGATAATTTATGAGTTAATTATGGAAATAACTACAAATAGTTTCTAGTGGCTTCTCATATGGTGAATCCAAAGAGAGTAACAAATTTATATAAATTAGATGCTTTATTTTTTTATTGCCCTGCTAGCTACAATTTCTAAGAAATTTGATACTGTTGGAGTTAATTTAAGATCAGGATCTTTTAAGCATTTAAAAGAGAATTATTTAAATTTTATTAATAGTAGTAATATACTAGGCATTAAGAACATAAATTGGATTAGAAGTAAAATAATACCTATTCCAATACATATAATCAAGGTTGAGATAATCACCCTATTTTTTGCTAGTCAAATAATAATATTAGTAGTAACTATCAATGGAATACATGCCAAATTAATCAAGGAGAAAATTAAAATAATCTCCACACTTGTAGTAAATCCTAGACCTTTGTATCCCCCGTGTTTTAATAAAAATAATCAATTTAGAGAGAGAAAAATACCTTTGGAAGAGGTTATGATTCAATTAGGATCCAAGTTGCACAGTTTGGCTACATCAAACAAAGATTTAAAAATATAATTAGGACAGCTTGTAATCTCTTTTAGTAGTAAATTGTGTAGAACTTCATCCAATAATACTGAAATTAATATAAAGGATAAAGAAAAAGAGCATAGTGGAGACCACTTGAGAAGTAGTGGTGATTCATTACACCCAAAGTGACATATCTAGGTAAGTTTAGTAAAAGGCTATAAATTTAGTGTTGTATTGGGAGATAACAAAATTTTTATTTATGTTGTTATGCTTTTTTTATAATTTATATTATGTGTGTCGTGTATTATTTGTGAAAATAATTATTGATTTTGACTAAGTTATGAAAAGTTTTTTGAGAAAAAATAGTTGTATAGAAATTGAACTAGTGCAAGAGCATTAGTGTTTGAAGCTCCAAAACATTTTCATACCAAGAAACATAACATTCAAATAGAAAATTATAGTGTTGATGTCTCAAGAAAAAATTAAAATTACACCGCTACGATAATAAAAGCATCAAGCCTTTGTCCAACTATGTGGGGTTGGCTATATGAATCCTTTTTCTTCATTGTGTCCTGTTAAAAGTCAAATTCTCATTTAAATCTAATAAAGAAAGATCATTTCTAATATTTTCTAACCATGTCTTTTTAGGTCTATCTCTTTGATGTTTTATTAATAAATGTCATAGTGCTATTTTTCCTTACTGAGTTCCTCGATGATATTCTATTAAGCACTGTAGCATTGGTTCTTTATTTCTATAGTACTAATGGAAGTGCAGTCCAAAAATCATACTTTAACTTTGTCATTATGACACTTTATTGAGAACCATAGCATTATTGCCAGTGACATAGCTTTAGGTAAAAATCATCATTATCTTAACTAAAGAGTCATGGCGGTAGCCTTTTTAAGCTCTGTAGCACACAAACATGTCAAGCGCCACTATGTTTCCCCAATAAATAAGATGGCACTTCATTTTGCATTATCTATACTACAGTGCCAAATGTCTTGTGCCATTGTAGAATTTGTCACTTTGATATTTTGTCATTTTTTATATTGTTAAGCATCATTGTGCTTCTCTCTTGAGCATTACAGAGCTCATGATGTTTATATATAGTATTATTTATTTCAAATTTTTTATTGCATTATCTCTCCCATTCTCTTTAGATTTTTTACATTTTTGGTTATTTATGATGTGTAAGCAATGGTCCCAAAAATGTGTGGCAATAAGAAGCTTGCTTCATCATCCCCTATTAAGAGCATATTCATTTCTCCTTAGGCAAAGCAAAGGTATGAGATGAGAGTGGTAAAAAAATAGTTGATCCTTGAGATGGGCTTTCAAAACCTAACTGTGAAAGTTATGCAAATGTTTGGAAATGAGAGTTGGGAGTAGTTATGTGAGGAGACCTATGTAGTAGTGGTTAATGTAGTAAGGGAGTTCTTTGCTAATTGGAAAATGGCCATGGAAAATAGGTGTAATGTACTAGTTAAGTGGGTACTCTTTGATTTTATAATCTTCAATCATCTATATAAGGTTTATAATTTTGAGTTTGATGAGTACACCCCTTTTTTAGATCCCGTGAGTCTGAGAAAATTTTGAGAGTTTTATGTGAACCTAATAGTGGGGGTATGTAAAAGTATAAGGGGAACAAAATTATGTTTCTTTTCTTCATATTTCTTAACCAAACTATCAAAAGTTTTTCATTACTTTATTTATGCTTTACTGTTACCTAGAAAAAATATTAGTGAGGTAACCAAGGATTGCATTATATTTAATTATACTTTTCATATTAGCTAGATAACTAATGTGGAAAAGTTACTCATTCTTTCTTGACTTGTATTATTATAGGTACTACTTATGAAAGTTCATGAATGTTATTAAACCTTTAAAAACTAGCCCGAGGCAAACCAAGAAGGGGGGTGAATTGGATATTTAAAAAATCCTTTAAAAAAATCCTTTAAAAACTTTTAACACCCACACACGAGAATCGATACAGCGAATGGGAAAATAAGCAAATTTCATAACAATGAAATAAATTAGAATTTTCAATTACATATATATTCATAATAATCAAAATGAACATACCAGAATTTCTAGTTGTTCGGTCAACCTGACCTACGTCCACTCCTTGGAGACTCCCTCACCAAGTATTGCACTAAATAGTACTTACTCTACTTTTGCTCTCATAATAAGACAGAGAAGCCCATGCAGATTTTGTTTCACCAACCTATTATGGCAAATAACCATGACTCTTATATAGGCTGAGAACCTCAACTCTATTTTCACTCTCCAGGTGATGGTCATAGTACCAAAACTCTATTTCACCCTCTAGGTGATGGTTAAATAACCATAAGTCTATTTTTAACCTCTAGGTGATGGTCAGAGAACCACAATTTTTGCTAAAAAACTTCTTCTCCATAGCCACAGAGAACAAGGCAGATATATTTAGATACTAAGCAAGATTTTTACTTGGAGAAACCTTGTGAATCCCTTCATAACTTCTCCCTCACAAAATCTCATTTTTTTATCTCACAAAGCTCTCCTTCTTTTCTTCTTCAAGGCTCTCTCTCTTGAAGTCTAAACAGCCAAAGATATTCTAATAAGAGTATTATAAAACCTTAAGTAGTGCACTTCAAGAAACCTAAATTATCACGAGTTATGTCTTCTATTCATACAATATGATATATGTATCATACCATACGATAAGTTTAATTTATACTTGTTTGACAAGTTTGTGTTGTTGAACTATTTAAACGTTATAACACTTCATAAAGGATGATAAAAAGATTATCTGATTTGAACTATAAAAATTCTTTTCGTTCATTTAGGATGACTCCTAAGATGGCCAACTTCATACACTATCGATCGTCCAGCACTGTGGACATCATAAAATATAATTAGCATAAGAACCATGGATTTTATTTGGTATAATCTCTGGGATAACCAATTTTGTATAGTATGATTGATGATAAAAATTGTCCATGATTTGATTGATTGATATTGAGGGGTTAATTAAGAAAGATTTTAATTAGGGCATACATTGCAAACCAAATCATATCGTATGATTAGGATATAATTAGTATCCTTTTAACCTCTGGCATCTAGGGTTTTGACAAAGCACAAAAGATCTACAATAAGAATTAAAGTCTTATAGTATGAAATAAAGTCGTATAGTATGAACCCGGAATCGTATAATACGGTTTACTTAAACAAAAACTCTCTCAAAATTTTTTTCTCTCTCCCCATATGTGTGTGCAAGGTTACTCAGTAATGATATCCACCTAATTATATAATACAACTCAAGAAAGGAAAAAAATATAAAACAAATTGAAAATTATAGATTGTAACCATAGTCTTCCTAGTCTTGAGCTGATCAAAATTATAAGAGAATGGTAGATTGAATTCTTGAAATGTAAGTACACAAAAAACTAAATAAAATATCATAGAATTAGGATAAAGCAGTAAATGACATAATAATATTTTATTATCATCAAAACCATAGTGTTTGAATTAGATTTGGAACAATCTCCCCCTTTTTTATGATGACAAATATTATTATTTAGGATTTTTAAAAAGTTGCTTTCCTCTAAACTCCCCTTTAGATGATAACCAAATCTAAGAAAAAGAAGTGTAAACAAAAAAAAAATATATATTTAATATTCAAAAAACAACAAATAAACAATAAAATACTACTCTCCTTTTGACATCACAAAAAGCAGACAAAATACAAAATAACAAAATACAAGAAAAAAATGCATACAAATAAGAATACAACTTAAACAAAAGAAGATGGAAATAAAAAGAACAAACATAAAAAATGACAAATATTAATTAGAACACAAAATCAAAAGTTTTTTTTATGAATTAATTTGCTCTAGTAAATGATTATTTACCTTATTATTAGAAGAAATCAGTATGAAATGAATTGAACCATTGAAATTCAAAAAGGTTAGAAAATTATTCTTGTTAACCCTAGCTTAGACCCCTTACGAGTCAAAAATCTTTTTTGAACAAAAATTTAATTCATAAAAGAAATTAGATAGAAAAAGTGATTATTTCAAGCTTCATTTTAAAAAAATATCTAATAGAATAATATTACAAAGTAATCAATAATAAATCATGATTTGTAAATTTAAGTGTATGAGATATCAATTAGCATAGGGAGTCCTCTAAGATTTTAAGGATTTGAAAGAAAGGTAAGCTAACTCATAATGGGCTCATTTTATGCCTCTTTTATCAGCTTTCGACACACATTGTGCATCTTTTGATTTTCTGATGCACTTCGTGCATCTTGCAATTCTTTAGCAGACATTGCGTATTTTTTTAGTATTGAGCTCATTTTATGCCTCTTTTTATTTTAACATGCTTGCTTCCTTTCTAAATCAACAAAAACTCAGTTGTGATATTATCTTCTATACATAAGAGAAAGCAAACTCAGTTTCTTATAGAAGGAAGAATAAACCATAAAATATATTCCTATCAATATGATAAATGCAAAAACTTGATTAAGAAAATATGAAAGAGATTAATTGACTTGGAATAAGATTCATATAATATATATTATTTTAGGTAGATAAAATATGAAAGTGCTCTGATACCACTTGAAAGTTCGATAGGGATGTTAAGCCCTTATGAACTGGCCCAAGGCTAATAAAGAGAGAGGTGAATTGGATAACATTAAAACCAAAGATAAAACTCAAACCAAAATCACCACAGAAATCAAATGCAGAAGAAAATAATGGGGAAGCAATAATAAGAAAAGAACGCATCGGATTTATAGTGGTTCGATCAAACCTTGACCTACGTCCACTCCTTGGAGGAACCCTCCAAGTATTGCACTAAACTAAGTGTCTCTCCTTTAGCCCCTACAGCTAGGTGGAGAAGCCCTTACCAAATCACGTCCACCTTCCCCAGTGCGGCGGAGTCGCTGGGTCCTTTGACACCAAAGAGATCTTCATCTTTGATGAACTTCCCTCGAGACAAGCCTTGAATCCGACGGTATTAAGGTGCAAGCCTGCCGGAGCAACCGTGTGGAATCCCCCTCCACACTCCCTTGAGTCCCCCCTCACACGAACTTCTCCCTCTCTCAGACTTCACCCGTTCCTCACTCCCTTTCAAGCTTTCTCTTCAAGTTTCCCCCACAAGAACGAAGATATAGTGGCTGTCAAAGAAACAAAAAAAGTGTCATGTCATAGCTTAAATAGAAGATCTCAAAACGAGCTCATTAATACAAATTGTCGATATTATCATCCAAGACGACAGGCATATCGGCCTGTACGATCAGTTCAAATTCAGCTCATCAGCCCGAGACGATTTGGGATGATCAGAAGAAAATTGGTTACATCGTCCTTGCCGATCTCACGATCGTCCCGGATGATTTTTTTAAAACTGATTTCAATCGTCCTGATCATTGCCCTGAATAGATTCTGGCCGACGTAAATCATCCAGGCAATCATCCTGGTCGATCCTATTATCATCCCAGACAATGTGATCGTATCAATCAGCCATTAATTCTTTCCAAAGACACCAGATCAATTTAGGCATAATTGAGTTAAATCATCATGGACGATGTGTATATCGTCCTGCCGATTTCCTAAAATAATGAATACCTAATCTGATCATGGCGGCTGATTCTTTCTGAATTGATCTTATCGTCCTGGCCGATACAAGTATCATCCAGGCCGATTAACATATGACGGCTGCCTTAATGAGGATGCCCTAATTAGGGTTTCTATTTTTGGACAGATCATCCAGGATGATATAAATATCGTCCCGGACGATGTTACCAAAAACAAAATTCTTTAGGGAGCAACAAAAAATCTTCCAAGTTACAAAATATCAGGAGCCACACCAAATACAATAGACTCAAGAAAGGAAAAAATGTACAAACTAACTCAGACCTAGTCTACCCAATCTTGAACTGATTCTAAATTGCAGTCCGATCATGTGAACCTAAAATGTCAGTACATAAGGCAGTCGTAGAGAAATAAAAATGTTTGCTATATTCAAAATTATAAACCATTGATCCGCAACAAAATAGATCTCTATTTCAAAGTTTAACAATTAATTTGAAATATATTTTTATTCATGAAGAAAAATGTGCCACTAAAGGAGTTGAAGGAAGAGAAATAATCATCAATTTTTCTTCTTTAACTATTTTAGAGGAGTCAATCACTAATTACATGGTTGTAAATAAAAAAAGGTAAAATGTCATTTAAAAAAATCAATAGTAGAATTGAGCGGAGATCTGATTCTTAAAAGATTGAAGCAAAACATCAGAAAAATAAACACCTAAAATAAAAAACCATAAACATACAAATAGAAAAAGAAAATCAAAAACAGAAAATATCAATTTCAAACATGTATACCGATCACACCTAATCTGGTTCTTTTAGGTTCTAAAGATTTCAAAGGCTAGTGGTTTTATAAAGATATCAGCAAGTTGATTTTTAGTGCCTATATGGTGTAGCTCTTTATCTTCTTTGGTAACATGGTCCCTTATAAAATGGTGTCTTATGTCTATGTGTTTTTGTCTTGGAGTGTTTGATTGAATTCTTTAAAATGTAGATGACACTAGTGTTATCACATAAGATTTGAATGGTTCCTACAAAAAATCATAAATCCAAAATTTGTTACTTTATCGAAAGAACTTGGGGCACATAACTTCCTAAGGCTATATATTCAGCATCAACAATGGAAGTAATAACTGAGTTTTGTTTTCTACTAGACTAGGAGACTAAGGATTGTCCTATGAATTGAGATATTTTTGAAGTTATTTTCCTATCAACACTACATCCTATAAAATTTAAATAAGAATAACCTAATATTTCAAAGGAAGTATTATGTCTAGAATACTAGATTCCTAAATTTTAGGTTCCTAAGAAATATCTAAAGATTCTCTTTACAACAGTCAAGTGGGACTCTTTTGAATGAGACTAAAATTTAGCACAAAGATAAAATACTAAATATAATATCAAGTCTTCTAGCAATCAAATAAAGAAGTGATATAATTATTTCTCTATATTTCTTTGGATCAACTGATTTTCCATTTAAATCCTTATCAAATTAAATAGTAAAACTCATGTGAGTGTTTGTTGGCTTGGCTTTATCCATTTCAAATTTCTTAAGGATATCCTTAATGTATTTTGATTGACTAAGAAAAATTTCATCATCCTTTTGCCTTATACTAAATAAAAGAAAGTAGGCCAGTTCTTCTATCATACCAATCCAAAACTCGTTACTCATTATTTTTGAAATTTGATCACATAGATTTTTATCAAAAGATACAAACATAATATCATTAATATAAATTTGGACAATAAGTAGTTCATCTCGTACCTTTTTTAGAAATAGGGTGGTATCTAAGCTTCTTTCAATAAAGGTTCTCTCTAGTAAGGATCAACTTAGTCTTTCATACCTTGCTATCTTATTTGTTTTAGTCCACGTAAAGAACACATAATAAGGAAATTATCAATTTTTAAAGCTTGAGGTTGCTCAACATACACATCTTCTTTTATTACCCCATTCAGAAAGGCACTTTTGACATCAATTTAATATATTTTAAATCCCTTAAAGTAGTCAAATGCTAGTAACACCTTAATGGCTTCCAATCTAGATATGGGGGCAAAGGTCTCTTCAAATTCAATCCTCTCTATATGGTTATACCCCTTAGCCACAAATCTTACTTTGTTTCAAACCACAACATTAAAATCATTCATTTTATTTTTGAAAACCCATTTAGTTCCAACCATACTCTAATCCTTAAGTCTTTCAATAAGTTTTCAAACATCATTCCTTACAACTTGATTTAACTCTTCTTTTTGGGCTAAGATCTAAAATTCATTAGATATGGCATGATTTATTTTAGTGGGTTCATTCATTGAGATAAAGGAAGAGTGTTTTACTTCTTTTTTAAGTCTAAGCCTAGTTCTAACACCTTTAGATGGGTCTCCTAAGATTAGTTCTTTAGGATGACTTGAAGAATATCTTCATTCTCTAGGCAGAGTATTTTCAGGTTCTACCCTTCCCTCCTTATTTATAAATTCTACTCCTTAGGAAATTTCTACAACTTCTTCTTCTTTTACCCTAGACCCTCCAAAATTATCAAATTCGTTAAATATAATATGATTGGTCTCCTCTACCACTAGTGTTCTTTTATTAAAAATTCTAAAGGATTTTCTAACAGTTGAGTAAGCTAGGAATACTCCTTCATCAACTTTGGGATAAATGTTCCTAGTAGAGATTTCTCATGATTCATAATGAACACTTTACATTTAAAGACATAGAGGTGAGAGAAGTTGGGTGTCATACTCTTAAGAATTTCATAGGGAGTCTTATTTAGCTTGGATCTAACATTAACCCTACTCAAAACATAACCTGATGTACTCACCACTTCTTCCAAGAAGTATTTAAAAAGTGATTATTTATCGAACATGGATCTAGTGGCTTCTTTCAATGTCATGTTCTTTCTTTCAATAACCATGTTCTACTGAGAGGTTCTAGGAACTAAAATATTGTGATCAATCCTTGCTCCTCACAGTAAGATTCAAATTTCTTATTCTAAAATTCTCCACCACGATTACTATAAATTATCAAAATTTTAATACATATGTTCCTTTGAATCAAAGTGAATAATATCCTAAATTTTTTGAATGATTCACTCTTATGAGATAGGAATCTAAATCAAGTAAACCTCAAGTAATAATTAATAATCATATATCCAAAGAGTTTTCCTCCTAGCCTTGTAGCGCTAACAAGTCCAAAATTATCCTTATGAACGACTTTTAAATGTTTGCTAGTGTTAATATCCATAATTGAGTGGAAGCAGGATTTGACTTGCTTTTCAAACTAACAGCCATCACACAGGCAATTCTTAGTGAACCCTCATTTGGGTATGCCTCTCACTAAGTCTTTTTGGGTGATTTTACTAAGATTTTTTATACTTTCATGACACAATCTCCTATGACATAACCAGGATTCATCAACAATAGTTTTTATGCTAAAAGAAGCAGTTTATTCAATACAATTTATATCAATTATGTAAATATTTTTAATGATTTTTCCTTGTAGCATAGTATTTCTATTTACACTTATCAAGCAGCTAGTAGATAAAAAATTAATGCTAAAGCTTTTATCATAGAGCTGACTTATGCTGAGAATGTTATGTTTTAAACTATCTATAAGTAAAACATTTTCATTTTTTAGTTGCCAATTATACCTGAGCCTACCACTCTCCTAGTGGTGTTATCTCCAAGAATAACCCTGCCACCTACTCTGGCATCCATCTAAATGAATTAATTTGCATCTCCATTCATATGCTATGAACATCTGTTGTCAAGGTACCACGTGCTCTCATGAGGCTTCTATGAGAGCATCCCTATAAAATCATCAGTGGTTAGATTTTGGAACCCAAAAAATTTGGGTTCCATCTTATGGAATGTGGGATGAAATGCTTGCATACTATACTTTAAATTATACAATTTTGGTCTCCATAACAAATGTGTTCTTTAGTGGATAGTGAAAATGTGAGGGATGTGTCCTAGCAGACCACAAGAGAAACATTTAACTCCAGGAAAGGGATTACTAATTTATATGGGTTATGGTGTTTCTTTTTAGATTAGAATGCAAATTATTATGGTGTATTATAAAACTGTGCAAGTGTTGGAGGCATTTTATTTTCTTTTTAAGCATTTAATTAAAGTTGTAAAGATTTATTTTTAGTTTTGACAATTGAATTTTTAATTTTTAATGCATGCTCACTCCCATCTAGTTTACATGCAAGAGTTTCTAATTCTTTGAATGTACTTTCTAATTCAACATGCAATATTTTCAAGGAATCATGATCAACAATTAAATCAATATACATCTTATTTAAAGAGTTAAATTATATTTTAAATCCATATGATTACTATTCAAAGTGGAATGATCTTTCACGAGGCATTCATGCACTTTCTACATATTTGAAAAATCAGATTTAAAGCTTGTATGTACTTTATTAAGCTTCATATATAGAGTATGATTTTTTTTCAAAAAGCTTCAAATAATTTATCATACAAAAGATCACATACATCCTCTTAATCAAAATGATGAAGATGATTATATTCCATTAAGCACAGGTTAGTTTCCTTCTCTTCTGCTTCAATTTTAGATGTATCTGAAGCAGAGTCTACCCAAAATGCCTTCTGAGTCCTTTGCTTGCCTTTTTCTATGTTTAGCTTTTTTCCTCACCCTTCTTAGTGCTCAGGTGAGCTTTAAGACTTGGACAATCAGACTTCAAGTGCCCTGATTTCTTGCATTCATAATAGATAATATCATAAGAAGCTTTAGAATTTTTATAATTTTTACCTTTGCTCCACTGCTGATGACTCTATTGCTTTTTCTTTAGAATGCTTTTGAACCGTCAGGTCATCAATGTGATATCTTCTTCTTCATCATCAGAAGAAATTTTTGAATCATTAGTCTTTAAGGTTATAGTTTTCTCCTTTCTCTTTTCTCCTGTATCAAGCTATCATTGGCTCACTCCTTGCTCATAGGCAATGAGTGATCCAAGTAAATTATCAATGAAGCAAACATTCAGATCTTTAGATTCACTAATAGCGATATTTTTTGCATCATAGGAAGAAGGTAAATAATGTTAAATCTTGTTAACTTTTTCATAGTTAAAAATTTTCTTCCTAAGGCATGTAGGAGAGTAACAATTTGAGAAAACTTTGTATACATTTTAGAAATATATTTACTAGTTTTCATGTGAAATAGTTCATAATCATGAAGCAGAAAATTCAACCTAGATTGTTTTACTTCCTTTGTTCCTTTATATATTATGAAGAGTTTATCCCAAATCTCCTTAGCAGTAGTACTAGTAGAAACACATATGTAATCTTCAGATTTTAAAGCATAGAAAAAATAGTTCAAACATTTGGCATCTATTTGGCCTAAATCTCTATCATCAATACTCCATTTATAAAAAGGTATTTCAATTTTAATCTCATTTACTAAACATGAAGGTGCAGAATATCCCTCCTGAACTAACTTCCACACGTGATAATTAATTGATTATAAAAAGTAGACATATGAACTTTCTAAAAAACAAAAGGAATATTATCAAATAAAGGTGGTTGTGTGATTGAATATTCTTCTGTAATACTATGATTTCCAAAGTTAGCCATTGAATGTTTTTTAAAAAAATTATAAAACTTAATTTATGAATCTCTCTCTGATACCACTTGAAAGTTCACGGAGGTTATTAAACCTTTAAGAATTAGCCTGAGGCAAACCAAGGGGGGATGAATTAGATATTTAAAAAATTCTTTGGGATAAAAGAGATCTTTTAAAAACTTTTCATACCCACATATAAAAATTGACACAACATATGAGGAAATAAGAAAATTTTACAATAATAAAATAAATCAAAATTTTCAACCACACATAATTGCAAAAAAATTAAGTATGGAAAATAATTAAAATGAACACACTAAAATTTATAGTGGTTTGGCTAACCTGACCTACATCCACTCTTTGGAGACTCCCTCTCCAAGTATTGCACTAAACAATAGTGACTCTCTTTTTCTCTCATAATAAGGCGGAGAAGCCCATACATATCCTATTTCACCAACCCAGTGCTGTAAAGAATCGTGACTCTTTTATAGGTAGAGAACCTCTACTCTATTTTCACACTCCAGGTGATGGTCAAAGAGCCACAACTTTATTTTCACCCCTAGGTGATGGTCAGAGAACCTCAACTCTATTTTTGCTCCACATGTGATGGTTAGAGAAACACGATCTTTGCTGGAGAACTTCTTCTTTAGAGCCATAGATAATATAGTAAAATGGTTGTAGATACCAGGAAAGATTCTTACTAAGGGAAATCTTATGAATCACCTTGCAACTTCTCCCTCACAAAATATCCCTCTCTTTTCTCACAAAGCTCTCCTTCTTCTCTCCCTCAAGGCTCTCTCTCTTTAAGTCTAAACTGCCAATTATTTTCTAATAAGAGTATTAGAAAACTTTAAGAAGCAGGCTTCATGAAATCCTAATTTTCAAGAGTTCTATCTTCTATTCATATAATATGATACACAAATCATACCATACAATCAATATAATTTAGACTCATTTAATAAGTTTGTGAGATGAACTGTTCAACCTTTATAACACTTTGTACAATGCAAGGAAAAGATCATCGATTATGAACTATAGAAATCCCTTCTGTTTGTTTGGGATGACTCCTAGGATGGCCTACTTCATACACTATCCATCATTTAAGATTGTAGACATTGTACAGTACGATCAATATAAAAATTATGGATTTTATTTTTTACAATCTCTTGTATAACCAATTTCACACATTATTAATCATATTGTATGAACTATATCATACAATATGATCGGAGATTATAATTGTCCATTATTTGATTACCTAATATCGAGGGGTTAATTAAGAAAGATATTAAATAAGGTGTACATTACAAACAAAATCATACCATATGATCAGCATATAATTAGCATCTTTCTTAACCTCTGGCAGCTAGGGATTTTACATAGTATAATATATTGTACTATATGAATTAAAGTCATACAGTATGAAGCCAGGATCATATAACATAATTTACTTTAAAAACTTTCTCAAAAATATTTTTCTCTCCCTGTTGTGTGTGTATAAGGTTACTTAGCAATGAAATCTACCCACTTATAGATACAACTCAACAAAATAAAATATACAAAACAAATTGAAAAATATAATCAATAACCCGAGTCTTCCCAACTTTGAGCTGATCAAAATTGCAAGTGAATGGTGGACTGATTTCTTAAAATGTTAATACACAAAAAATTAAATAAAATATAATTAAATAAGGATAAAGCAGTAATAAACACAATAATGTTTGCTATCATTAAAATCACAGTGCTTGGATCAGATTTGAAGTAACTTATGTGGGTTTGGGGCATCCTTCACTTATTAATGCTTTATGTATAAATGCTAATGTGAGGAGAGATCCTAGGGAGAAATAAAATTTTTTCTATTTCAGTCCTTACTAAAATAAAAATAAAGAGGTTTAAAAGAGTAGATGTAGAGGAAGGTGGCCCTAATAAGTCTCATTTATCTAGTTGTCTGAGCAGCATCAGTAGTAGGAGTTCTAGGACTCTTAAATCTTTAATTGAATAGATGGGTGAGTTGATGGAGTAGATTGAGGGTGTGATAGAATTATATAAGGAAAGTAGGGAATGGTAAGCTCACTTTTTGGGTATGTAGAAAATACATTACTACTATATAACTGAATTCAATAAGGCTTTAGTGGGTAGGTTTAGGAGGAGCCCATTTTTGGAGAATTCAAACCAACTGCATTTCACTACTGATCTAACATTTTAGTCATTTTTTTATACCTAGTCTAATGATGATGATGATGGTGGTGGTGGTGGTGGTAGTGGTGGTGATTAGGAGGAGGAGGTTTGTGACTCAAAGTGATGGGAGACATTTTTTGTTGGTTGTTCCTGATAGGCTTGAGAGAGGAAGAGGAGAGATTTGGCATCGTTACTTTTATTTTAGCTAATTTTTCATTTGTTTATATTTCAATTCTTTTGCTTTGGGGATCCTCGTGGTGTTGTGACTATGATCATATTGTGATGTTGATGTTATGTGATGGCAATAAGAGCCATTATTATTTAATGATGAGAATATATTTTGTGGATCTAGGACGGAGATGGTTCAGGAGAATAGTGCTTCATGCACTAGTTATCTTATTTTTGTTTATAGTTGTTGTATTACAGAACCATCGAGCTTCATATCAATAAATGAAAAGAAATGTTTATTTTATATTCAATTTTTAATTATTCTTATATAATTTATTATTTTTGTTTCATTTATATTTAATAATATTATCTTAAGCTTAAATATTAAAAATTATTCTCTATATAGCGCTTACACTTTGATTGCTTATTTAGCCAAAATAAAAATGATAATAAAAAAATTATATAAAAATAAGATAATAATAAAAACCTAGATGATAGTTTGGAAGAACAATGCATAATAATTCATAATTTGAAAAACTTAATAATTAACTAATATAGATAATTTAAGTTATTGATTTTTTTAATTTTAAAACTTATGCACTTATGCACTGACTACTGAATTGAAGAATATGTAATTGAGTTTAGCGAAAAAACGTGGTAAGCTTAAGTCAAGAAAATCATAATAAACTTAAATATGGAATTAGTAATCTTACCAAATCCTAATATAAAATCAATTAAAGTTACTAGAAGTTGAAAGCAAAACTAATATTCCACTACAGGAAAATCACCCAAAACACGCGGTTTTTTCCGGCGGTTTGGGTGAAAAAACCGGCGGTATTTGAATATACCGGCGGCTTTGCGGCAGGAATAGAACCGCCAGAAAAAATGGCGTAGGAAACTATCTGCCGGCAGTTTTTACCGACGGCTTAATTAGCCGACGAATTTCTGGCGGCCTATACCGCTGGTTATTCCATGGCTTTGTACCGGCGGTGTTCCGGCCAATGTACCACCGGTCAGGTTACCGACGGCGTACCGGCGGTCCTTCAATGACTGCTAACCGGCGGCTATGGCGGCCGGCGTGAGTTACATTAACCGCCGGGAAGCGTCGGTAAACTGCCGGTAAAACACCGGCGGTCAGACCGCCGGTCGTAATAGTGGTCTAGACCGCCCGGCTTCAATGGATAACCACCGGCTGCCGTCGAGCAATCGCCGGCATAATACTGGCGGTTTAACAAATTTTTTGGCGGCTTTTGAAAATCCGTCCGGTATCGTAGTTTCCGGCGGCCAAACCTCCAGGTGGCCGCTGGAAAACTGTAGCTCCTGCAAAAACAAAATTGACAGCCTCCCCTCTATATGAAGGAGGTTCACCCTAGATTCTAAAACTTGCACAGAATATAATATATAACAAGATTTGGGCAACACGCCGCTATATTCAATCAACTATCACAATTATATACATAGGCAAAACCAAACAAAATATTAAATATAAACAAAATTAATATGTTCAACCATAAAACATAAGTTCACAAGTTCAGAATTTCACAAATTCACATAGTTACAATAAACATAAGTCACAAGTTCAGAAATTCACAAAGTCACAATTCTACTCCTCAGCTGTATCCTAGCTGTCTTGAGATGTTCGTCACTATCGGTAGTATCGACGGTCCGGTAACCGCCGGTCACGACCGCCGGAAATCGGCTATTTTCCTGTAGTGCAACCTCCAGCAAATTTCCACCCAGCTACCGATAGTTGCCAGACTTTATCAAGACCTTCGTCGGACCACTGCCCGACCATTAATAATAGCCAGACTTCAGAGATTACATTCACCAAGTTATTGCCAATCGGGTGATCCATAGATTCCATAAACAAGGAAAAAACAAATTGATTACCAAAACTTCTAGTAGTAGGAAATTAGATAAGGTTAACAACCATAACATTATTATTACCCTCAATAACCACAATATGAGAAGCATTAGTAGAAGAGGGAAAAAACACCATGAGAAGCTAGCAATATTGTTGTTACTATTATTCTTTTCCTCAATAGCCACAATATCCATAACATTAATAGTAAGCAATACATTTAATGTCATAGCATTGTCATCTATAATGCTCTAGCTCATTATTCAGACATTGCAATGTTGGCCACTTAAAAATTTAAGGAAAAATTAGTGTCTCGGTGGATCCAAGGCAAATGCCGCAATGTTGCATAGTTCCGCAGTGTTAGAAATCCATGTCATACCACACGTCAAAGCATCAATCATTACAACTCCATAATGCCATATTGCAATTTCAAGCTCTGAAATACTCAACATTTTTGGTTCCATGGAGGATCACTTATCAAAATGAGGAGCTATGCTGACTCAGCTAAATGGCACATTGATTCAACTATTAACTATGCCAGTTCATCATAGTGCTGCAACGGTGAAAGTTTAAGTAATTTATTAGACCTAATAGATTAGGCCCAAGGCTAACAAAGAGGGGGGTAAATTGATAACTTAAAAAAAATCTCTCAAATTTTAGAAAACAATTTTAAGATATATAACACTGATAGATTTTCATAAAAGATTTTTCAACTATAAGAAAATAAAAGTGCAGAAAATAAAGAAGCAGTAAAAAGTAAATAGTAGATGAACACCAAATTTTATAGTGGTTCAGTCCAACTAGACTTACGTCAACTCCCTGAAGACTCCTTCCTCAAAAATTGCACTAAATCAAAGTGACTCTTATTTTACTCCCACAATAAGGTGGAGAAACCATGATAACAATCTTTCTTTCACCAAACTGGTAAGGTAGAGTATCGACATATGGCAGAGTACCAACATCCTTTCTCACTCTTCTGGAGATGGCAAAGTACGAAAGTCCTTTCTCACCCTCTTGGTGATGGCATAGTACTAATGTCTTTTCTCACCCTCCTGGTGATGGCAGAGTACCAACATCTTTTCTCACCCTCCTGGTGAAGGTAGAGTACCAACATACTTTCTCACTCTCCTGGTGATGGTAGAGTACCAACTTCCTTTTTCACCTTTCTAGTGATGGTAGATTATAGTGATTTTCTTTGAAAGTCTTCTCTCAAAAGCCTTCAAGGAAGTAGGGAAAAACTTGATTAATAAATAATAGATCCTTACCTTTGGGAAACCTTATGAATCCTCTCATAAATTCAACTCAAAAGATCTCTTAGTCATCACTCCTAAAACACTCTCCCAAATACTCTCCTTTTAAACTATTGAAAGAAATTTGCAGCAATAATTTTAGAAGATTATATGTGATAGTTTTTAGGACCTTTATATATGAAAGATAAGAAAAAATCATCCAGAAAACTAAAAATTTCAAGTTCAACGAATTCAGATCATACAGTATGATTATACTTTGTATGCATGAATAGTTTAAAAATCTATTTATGATCTTGTACTAACCTGATTTTATACTTTATTAGTCGTCTGTAAAAACTGATATCATACAGTATAAATAGTTCAAAATGGAACAAATTTGTTTGGCACGATTCTGTATGAACCCAATTTATATACTGTGAATGATTTATACAAAACATATATCGTATAGTATGAACTGTTTAAATAAATCATGGTTTATTTTGTACGAATGTGGATGATCCCAATTAGTACTCTATAAGTTGTCTATACAAACCCAACATCATACAGTACAATCAATCAAAAATTTATAGGATCATTTTGGACGAACTGGTATGTATCCAATTCCTACTCTGTGAGTCGTCTGTATGAACTTAGCATCGTACAATATGATTTTATCAAAAATTGATGAGTTCATTTTAAATGAACTGGTATGCAACCATATTATACTTTGTGAGTTTTCTGTACAAAACATTATCGTACAGTATGAATAGTATAAAAAGCTTCTTATGCATGATTTGATTAACTTCATTTTGGAGGAACAACTATGATAAATCATCCTATATGACAAGAAAATCATACAATATGATTAGTTTTAAAGTTTGAAGTTTTGACTCACTCCACTAGTGTGTGTGTGCATACTTATCTAATTTCAATCACACTATCTCAGACTCAATAAAAATAGAAAAGTTATAGACTCTATTACATGAAACCCTAATCTAATTTGTCTTGAAGTCTTCGACATTTTAGAGTGTGATTTCCTTGAAAATTTTAGTACATACAAATAATACAAAGAACATATATCCAATGTATGTTAGGGGAAACAGTAATATAACAATATTATTCTTGTATCATCAAAAACTCACATGATTTAAAACTTAATCAAGAAATCTAAGTTGTAATAATCTCTCCCTTTTTTATGATGGCAAAATAATTATTATTTGAGTTAACACTTAAGGTAATTTTTCTCCTAACCACCCCTTCAATGAATAAGCAATTTGAAAATAAAGGGATTACAATGAAAATTAAAACCACAACAAATTAAAAAGATTCAAAACCACCTTAAAACACACATAATACGAAAGGAACAAAAACAAACATACACAATACAAAACACACAAAATACAAACATCACATAAGTCACACAAAAATAATCTTACAAACATCAAACACAAAAATAATCATACACAAATTAACTAATTAATCATACACACATAATACAACATCGAACAATAACTAATGACTCCCCCTTTTGACAACAACAAAAAGGGAAGTACCTCTTGAAAAGATAAGTTTCTATTAATAAATCAAATAGATAATGAAGAAGAATATTTTAAACTATTTGCAAAAATAACATTAACAACCTAATGCGAAAAAGAAAGTCTAATATTTTAAACCAAAGAACAATTAAGATAAGAAAAGTCAATCAGGTTCACTGTTTATTCTAGACATATCTAATAAAAATAATTATTACAAAAATGTTAAAATAAAGATTAACTAGTTTCTAATTCAATAGTGGAGATTATTGTTGATTATATAGATTTGTATAAGAGATAAAAAGATAAAGGAAAAAATTGTATGAACCTTTCGATTGGTGACATTGCGCATCCTTTCAATATTTGTGGCACACTTTGTGCATCTTTTTAGTTTTGGCTAATTTAATGCTTCCTTTTACTTTGGCAAATATTGCACATCTTTTTTATTTTTTGGCACATTTTATGCATCTTTTCAATCCTAGCACACTTTGTGCATCATTTTACATTTTTGATCTTTTCAATATCAATAAATCTTAAAATAAATTCTAATAATTAATAAAAATAAACACATCGAAGAAGAAATAAAATAAAAATAAAACATCCATTTTGCAATAATTATAGCTAAATAATATTTGTCTATAAGAACATGAAGATGATCTTCTAATCTATACCCAACCATAATTTAATTTAAAATTTTAATAAATTAAATTTTACGAGAAAATTAGTTTATAGAGCAAAGTATTTTAAAATTTTATTCTAGAGATCAGCTATATTTGATTATTCTATAAAAATTTAAACAATTTAAGAAGAACAATTTCATCATAATACAAAACATCATTTCATTTAATACTTATAACACATACAACCAATACGTCATATCAGAAAAGGAAGAACCACAATATAGAGAAATAAACATATAAAATCAAAAGAAACATCTCAAAAAATACAAAATCTAAACAACAAGTACAATAAAGAAGTAAAAACTAAAATCTCGAGGGACTCTGATCTGGAGGTGGCTGAGGGGTGAACATCATAAAGTAATTATTTATCGTAGCTACTTACGTGTTGACAGAGTTAAATTTTCCTCTAATCCACCCCATATTTTTATTGTACCTAGAATCCTACTAATTTAGGTGATCCTCAATTTGATCAAAATAATGTTCAAAATGAGATTATAATCTATCAAAATACTGGACCATTTCTTAATAGAAATTCTAATCAGGTTCAAGAGTAGGTGCAGGTGTTGGAGTAGGAGCTCCATCTTCTCCCTCAAATTATTCTCCCTCATATCCTTGATCTCAATTAAAAAGTGCACGATAAAAGCATCGATAAAGTAAATAGGAAGTTGAGTAGGAGGATCAGAATGGATTAGGTTGTACTTATTTTTCAAAATGTAGGCAACAAATATCCTAAAGCCACATTTTTCTTTCTCATATTATGAGGAAGTCTAATATCAAAAAGCTTATAGATATAGTCCATAATCAGATAGGCTTCTCTTCTATAGGAGTGTTAATCATGATAAGGTATGTGACTGTAGATAATAAAGGAGTCAAGTTTATATGATCACCAGCTTTAGGTATAATAGAAGTTCTCAAAACATGCTGGATGATCCTAACATTTTGGTTTAGGGTGTACAAATAGGAAAGGTGATTAACTTGAGCTATACATCTAAGTGTTTGATTAATTTCAGACTAGTTAAAATTAGATCTAGATGTCATAGTATGCACCCTAACCCCTTCAGTTCTAAGATGAAGAAAGTTGCCTAAATCTTTCTCGGATATTTCTACTTATTGCTTAAAGACATATGAGGTCATCCTAGTGTGATCTTTATTCACTCTCATGTTTGTAAGGAAAAGATGAAATGTGTTATGATGATAGGCATAAATTAGGGTGAGGATAAAAGAGAATTGAGTTGAGGTAAAAAGAGGCATAAGTGAAAAGTTAATGTCTCTTTGAATTAAGAGACGAGATGGGGTAATTTTAGCTTCAAAATAATGACCATAGACTTCCTCATTATCTTTATAAAGAAACTTCTCATCGATTCTACTAGAACGAGATTAAGATGCTTCTGAAGTACGGGAGCTTACTACTATTGGCCATTTCTAGAGTAATGACACAAGATGGTTTAAGATTGAAGATGATTATGAAGAAAAAGCATCAAATACTTTTAAATTTAAAGAAAAATGACCTATCATACAAAACAAAAGTTTGATCATATGTACGATTTTAAAATTGTACGGGACAAAGATAATTTCGTATATATGATTGGAAACAGCAAAGATGAAATGACTTTTTGTAAATTATTATTCCTAAGGAGTCATTTTTTATAGGCCTTTTGACCAAACAATCATATAGATGAACATCTATTCATCTAGGATGTTCAGAATAATAATGGTTGTATTTGGCGATTAGGTTCATTCACATGAGAAACTGATAACAAGATCGCACAAACAAAATAGAATTTTATACGTATAATCTGATAAAAATAATTGAACTTAGAAAATGTCCCCAATCATACAAATGAAAAATAACTGATTGAACTGATGATGACAACATTGTACAATATGATATGCATTAAAATCTAAGTTTTGTGTCCTCAACTCAGAAAAAAAAATCATGTACAGTCTATAAAATTTGTACAATACAAAAAAGTTTATAAATAGTGAAATAAAACAAAATTCAAGACATGATAAATAAAAACTCTATTCGAAAACAACTCACATAAGATCTATGACAAGCAACAATGAAAACAAAAACAACAATAATACTAATGAAAAAAAAACACAAACTAGAGAAAAAAACAACATCTGACAAACAAACAAAGAAACAAAATAAACACATCAATTCATAACAAATCCAATTTACAGAAATTTAATTTTAAGCATTAAGATCAGTCACGCCTAATATGTTTCTTAAGGTGCTAAACTTTTCAAAAGCCATTGGTTTTGTAAAAATATCTACAAGTTGATTCTTAGTAGCAATATGGTGTAATTTAATTTCTCCTTTAGCCACATGATCTCTAATAAAGTGATATCCTATATCTGTATGGTTGGTTCTAGAATGTTGAATATGATTCTTTAAAATGCATATGGCACTTGTATTATCACGAAAATTGGAATAGTTCCAATAAATTTCCTAAATTAATTTGTTATTATTTTAACCAAAGAACCTATGCCACACAACTACCTAAGGCAATGCATTATGCTTTAATAGTAGAAAACACTAATGAATTCTATTTTCTATTAGACGAAGAAATTGAAGAGTTTCCAATGAATTGACAAGTTCTAAAAATATTTTTTCGATCAACCCTACATCCTATAAATTTTGAATTAGAATATCTAATGATTTCAAATGAATAACTGTTCTTAGGATACAAAATTCCTATTTTTTGAGTTCCCAAAAGATATCTTAAGATTCTTTTAACAGCAGTTAAATGTGATTCCTTTGAATCAGCTTAAAATCTAGCATACAAACAAACACTAAACATGATATCTAGTCTGCTAGCAATTAAATAAAGTAAAGATCAAATTATTCATTTAAATTTCTTTTGATCAATAGATTTTCCCTTAGAGTCCTTATCTTATTGCACTAGGGAACTCATTGGTGGACTCACTGGTTTAGCACTATCTATTTTATATTTCTTGAGGATATCCTTAATATACTTTGACTGATTGAGAAATGTTCCATCCTCCTGTTCTATGCTAAAACTAAGAAAATAGTTTAAGTCTCTTATCAAACTCGTTTTAATTTTACTACTCATTATTTTTGAAAAATCATCATATAGATTTTATTGGTGAATCCAAATAAGATATCATCAATATATATTTGAACAATGAGTATATCATCTCTTACCCTTTTTAAGAAAAGATGGGTGTCCACACTTCCTTTAATAAATAACCTTTCTAGTAGGAAAGTGCTTAGACTCTCATACCAAGCCCTAGGTGTCTATTTTAATTCATATAATGCCTTTTTCAAATTAAACATGTGATTATGGAATTTTGAATTTTTAAAACCTGGAGGTTGCTTAATATAAACATTCTCTTATATCACCCCATAAAGAAAGACACCCTTAACATATATTTAAAAAATTTTAAAACCTTTAAAACAGGCAAAGGGTAGTAATACCCTTATCGATTCAAGTCTGGCTACAGGGGTAAAAGTTTCTTCAAAATCAATTTATTCTATTTGATTATACCTCTTAGACACTAATATTGCCTTATTTCTAACCACTACACCTAAATCATTTATTTAATTTTTGAATACTCACCCAATTCCAACAACACTTTGATCTTCAAGCCTTTTAATCAATTCTTAAATAACAAATTGATTTGATTCTTCTTGCATGACCAAAATCTAAAAATCATTAGAAAGTGTTTGATTTATATTAGTGGGCTCAATCATTGATATAAAAGCTGAGTGGTTCACTTCTTTGCTAAGACCATATATAGTTTTAGCACCCTCACTTAATTCACCTAAAATCAATTCTTTAGGGCGACTCTTAGAAAATTTTAATTCTCTAGGCAAAATATTTTCTATTCTAACATTTCTTCCAAATTTGTCTTTCCAATTCCTTGGGAGATATCTTCAATATAATCTTCCTCCATCATTTGCTCTTCTGAAATACTATATTCATCAAAAACTACATGTGTTGTCTCCTCAACTATCAAAATTCTCTTGTTAAAAAACCCTATAGGATTTACCAACACTAGAATATCCTAGAAAAACTCCTTCATTATATTTAGGATTAAATTTTCCTAAGGAGTTTCATCATTATTATGAATGAACACCTTACATCCAAAAACATGCAAATGTAAAAGATTAGGTGCTCTCCCCTTAAGAAGTTCATAGTATGTCTTATTCAACTTGGATCTAATATTCATCCTATTCATAACTTAATAAGTCGTACTAATCACTTCAGCCCAAAAATATTTTAGAAGTAAATATTCAGCCAACATGGCTCTAAGGGTTTCTATTAAAGTTCTATTTTTTCTTTCAACAACCCAATTTTGTTGAGGGTCCTAGGTTGCTACAAGTTGTGATTAATTCCTTTCTTTTTATAAAAATCTATATTTTTTTTATTTTCAAACTCTCCTCCATTATTACATTGAATTGATAAAATTTCACACACTAGCTTTCTCTGAATTCAAGTAGAAAAATTTTTAAATTCATCAAATGATACAATCTTATATGATACGAATTTGACCCAAGTGAATCTTTAAAAATCACCAATGATTACATACCTAAAAACTTTACCTCCTAGACTTACAGTGCTAACTCGTCCAACAAGATCTATGTGAATGATTTCTAGTGGTGTGCTAGTTAATTCTAAGATCTTTAATTGAATCAAAGGAGGACTTCACTTATTTTTCTAATTGGCATACATCACACATGTGATTCTTAATAAAGTCTAGTTTGGGTATCCCTCTAATAAATTTTTTCTGGGTAATTTCCTAAGATTTTTCATGCTTGCATGACATAGTCTTCTATGTCATAACCATGATTTATTAGTGATTATTTTGAGATTAAAAGAATTAGAATATTTAATGAAACTTAAATAAAACATGTATACATTATTTATCTTTTTTACATGCAACACATCAATTTCATTTTGGCTTATAATACAGCTTGTAGGAAAAACATTAACATTATAACCCTTACCACAAAGCTGACTAATATTTAACAAGTTATACTTTAAGCCTTCAACCATTAACACATTTTTTATACAAAATTATTTTTATTACCAATCATACCTATCCCTACCACTTTCCTTATGGTGATATCTCCCAATATCACTTTACCTCCATTTCTGACTTCCAGTGATATGAGTTAAGTTGTGTCTCCAGCCATATACTTTGAACATCCGCTGTCTAGGTACCAAATGCTCTCACAAGGACTTGTATGAGAGAATTTCTACAAAATTATCAAATATTAGACTTGGGAACCATATGAATTTCGGTTCACCCCTTTGTAATGAAATTCTAGATGCATGACTGATATGTTGTATTTTATACATCTTAGGTCTCCATACTGGATGTGTTTTACTATGAATTATACAAGTGTGAGAGATATGACCAATCATTCCACATGAAAAATATTTAACTCCAGGAAAAAGATTTACCAATCTATGTGAGTTATACTATCTTTTCCTAGGTTTTAAAATTGTATGCTTCTAATCAGGATTAGAGAATTATTCAAATATAGGGGGTATCTTGTTTTCCTTTAAAGATTTTATTTTTTTTTTTTCTTTTAAAAAAGCATTTGGACTTTCTAGGATGGCATTTTTAACTTTTAACTTATGTTCTCTTTGATTTGATTCATCTATATACTCCTTACATTCATTCTCAAGTTCAATATAAGATGCTTTCAATAAATCATGATTCTTATTTAAATCATAAAATTCGTCCAATAATGTTATGTGGTTGCTATAAATATATGTGTTATCGTTCCTAAGGATTTCATGCTCTTTTTATAAATTTAAATATTTTATGTTCAGTTTGGCATACAATTTTTTGAGTTTCTTATATGTAATATGGATTTTCTCAGAAACTTCAAATAACTTGTCAAAGATAAATTGCATACCTCTTCTTGACCTGACTGATCAAGTTTGTCTGCCATTAAGAACAAGTTTGTGACTTTCTCTGCTGCTTCTATTTTTTAGGAGTCTGAAGCTGACTTAGCCCAAAAAGCTCTCTGTAGTATTTTCTTTCCCTTTCTAACATTGGTTTTCTCCTCAACATTCTCTTGCTAGGATTAGTTTTGAGATTTAGGTAATTAGATTTAATATATCCAGGCTTCCTGCATTCAAAACAAATTATGACATTAGAAACTTTTGTATTTTTGTGGAACTTACCCTTATTCCACTACTTCTGTCTCCTTTGATTTCTTCTTAAAAAACTTTTGAATTGCCTCATCATTAGTGCATTATCTTCTTCATCCTCATGCTGTGACTAATCACTTTCCAAGTCATCCACTTTAAACATAATGTTTTTCTACTTCTGCTTGTCATCCGTATCAATCTGTCTTTGAGTTACTCCTTGCTTATAAGCAATCAGTGATCCAAGCAGATTGTTAATAGAATGAATCGTTAGGTCTTTTAACTCAGTTATGGCAACTATTTTTGCATCAAAAGTGGTAGGTAAATAACATAGAATTTTATTAACTTTTTTAGAATTCGTTAGTTCCTTACCTAAAGAATGCAATGAGATGACTATCTGTGTAAAATGAGTATACATGTCAGTGATTGATTCATTCGATTTTATGCAAAATAGTTAACATTCATATAATAGAATGTTCAATTTGGATTATTTCACCTCATTTATTTGTGCATACATTATGCAAAGTCTATCCCAAATTTATTTTCCAATTTTACAGGTTGAAACACGCATTAAGTCCTCATATTTCATGGCACAAAAAAATTTGTTTAAGCATTTAACTTTTAACTGAGCTAGTTCTTTTGCCTCTACTGTACAATCAGTAAATGGTGTTTCAGTCCTAATGCCATCAACAAGTCTAGTGAGTCTACTATAGCCTTCATGTACTAAAATTTACATGCGATAGTCAAGTGATTAAAAAAAAAGTAGACATATGAGTTTTCAAAAAGTTGAATGGAATGTTATTAAATGGTAGTGGTCTAATGATCGAATATCCTTTAAGAGTGTAACAGTTTCAAAAAGTAGTCATGATCATTTTTAAAAACTTGTCTAAATCTTAATTTTTGAAAATAGGCTCTGATACCACTTGAAAGTTTGGGTAGATTGTTAGACCTAACATAATTAACCCAATGCTAACCAAGAGGGGGGTGAATTGGTAGTTTAAAAAATCTTCTCAAAATTTAGAAAATCATTTTAAGATATATAATATAATGATAGATTTTCATAAAAAAATTTTCACACACAGAAAATTAAAAGTGCAGAACATAAAATGCAGTAAAGAGTAAAGAACATATGAATACCAAATTTTATAGTTGTTCGGTCCAACTAGACCTACATCCACTCCCTGAAGACTCCTTCAGGTATTACACTAAATCAAAGTGACTCTCCTTTTGCTCCCATAATAAGATGGAGAAGCCCTTACAATAACCTCTCTTCCACTAACCCGATGCGACAAAGTACTGATGTCCATTCATACCCTCTTGGTGATAGTAGAGTACCTACATCCTTTCTCACCCTCCTAGTGATGGCAGAGAACCAATGTCCTTTCTCACGCTTCTAATAATAGCATAGTACCAATATCCTTTCTCACCCTCCTAGTGGCAGTAAAGTACCAACATCTTTTCTCACCCTCCTTACCATGGCAAAGTACCAAGATCCTTCTCACCCTCCTTCTGATGGCAGAGTACCAACATCCTTCTTCACCTTTCTGGTAACGATAGAGTACAGTGATCTTTATTGAAAGACTTATCTAAAAAGCCTTCAAGGAAGTAGGGAGAAACTTGAAGAATAAATAAGAGATCCTTAACATTTTGCAACCTTATGAACCCCCTCACAAATTCCTCTCAAAAGATCTCTCAATCTTCACTCCTAAAACACTCTCCCAAACACTCTCCTTTTCCACTCTTGAAAGAAGTTTGCAGTAATAACTCTAGATGATTGTAGGTGACACCCTTATATATGAAAGATAACAAAAATCATCTAGAAAACTTAAAATTTCAAGTTGAACGAATTCAAAATGTACAATAAGATTATACTTCATATATATAAATAGTTCAATAAATCTATATATATCTTGTACAAACCTAATTTCATACTCTGTCACTCATCTATATGAACTGACATCGTATAGTAGGAATAGTTCAAAACTGAACAAATTTGTTTGATACCATTTTGTACAAAACCAATTCGTATACTATGAATCATCTATATAAACAATATATAATACAATATAAATTATTTAAATAAATCATGTCTCATTTTGTATGAATGTGGACGATCCCCTTTCGTACTATGTGAGTCATCTGTATGAACCCAACATAATACAATATGATGAGATAAAAAATTTATGGGATCATTTTGGACAAACTAGTATGCACCCATTTTGTATTTTATGATTCATTTGTATAAACTTAGCATCGTATAATATATCAGATCAAAAAGTGATGAGTTCATTTGGGATGAACTAGTACTTACCCATTTTGTACGCTATGAGTCATCTGTAAGAAACATTATCTTACAGTACGAATAGTATAAAAAATTTCCCATGAATGATTTGATTAACTTTATTTTTTAGGAACTACTATGAAAAATCATCGAGTATGATTAGAAAATCATACAGTATAATTAGTTTTAAAATTTAAAGTTTTGACTCACTCCCCTAGTGTGTGTGTACTTGGTTACCTAATTACAATCACATTATCTCAAACTCAAGAAAATTAGAAATATTATAGACTCCATTAAAATCCTAATATAATATCTCTTAAAGTCTTTGACATTCTAGAGTATGATTTCTCTAAAAAAATTAGTACAAACAAAGAACATATATCCAATGCATGTTATGAGAAATAATAATAATAATAATAATATTTTAGTATCATCAAAAACTCACAAGATATAAAACTTAATCTCAAAATCTAAGTTGCAACAAGCAGAACACGTGTAATAGTGCTCATACAATAGTTCATTTTATAATGTTGCAACACCAACACTCTGAGCATCATGACGCTTGAGACCATTTCTGCATTTATTATAACAGTTTTTCAATTCTTTTATTATAGATTTTTGTCATCTTTAGTGGACTCTTTTATTATTGAGTGTAATTCTTTAACTTTACCTTAGAGTAAGGTCTAAGAAAGGCTAGAGAAGGATAATTGTATTGTGTAAGCGAATTCTCTTATTGGAGGAAGAATGAGTGTGAAGATTATCTATTAATCCTTCTCTCTAAAATTTCTATTGTATCTTTTTCTTATATAAATGAAATGAGTATGTGTTTACTTTTGGTATTATCCATGTTTGGCTAAATATTTGAGTTTTGGTCTGATGATGTAAATTCATAGCAACTACTAATGTAGACTTTTATGCCTTGAAATAATTTATAATTTTTTTCAATAACTCATATTCTTAATTTAATGTATATAATGGCCATGTGTGTAGGTAATATCTAGTATGATATATTACATACACAAAGAAGTATTAGAATAAATATGAAAATTGAAATGGAATTTTGGTAGACCTAGACATTTTTTTAGAATTACAAATTGCATTAGAAGAAGAACTAATTACAAGCTGTAAAAGGGCTCACATTCCTTCTTTAACAAACTAGATAAAGGAAAAGGAATGTCACCAAAAGAAAAACTATCAAAAAAGAAACTATCTTCTAAAGCCAAAGTAGCACATAAATCAACTACTTTGTTACATTCTCTATGAACATGGTGGAAGATCACCTTATTAAAATCATTTAAAATAATTAATCCTTTATACACCAAGCATCAATTTGCCACTTTGCTTTATTCAAAGAATCTTGAATAAAGTTTATGATGTTGAAGTTATCACCTTCAATTATTACTCCTTCGCTATCCATCATCCAACTTTGAATGAATTTCCTTATAGTTAAAACAACTACCATCTCAAGTTGTGCCACATCCTAATGAATTTTTTCCCCAAAAGCAAGCAATTGTCTTCCTTTATGATCTCTAAACAAACCTCCAATTCCAGCAAGGCTTGATTCCAAAAGGGATGCATCCACATTGATTTTAATCCAACCTAGCGGTGGAGGATGCCAAACATTTTTAAACTCCCAAAGGAGATTAACACCCCAGCTATCTAGTATTGGATATGGATGCAACATGGCTGTAGACAAAACATTTGCTGCAACTATTAAATTTGCAAGAGTAGGCTTTTCGTGTACCAAATTAATTCTATTCTTCCACGATAGAAAAACTGTATTACAATACAATTTTACCATATTAGAAGAATAAGTTGAAAGACTTCTAAGTTCTCGTAGACAACCTTCCCATGATTGAAATGTAGGAATGTTAAAACCCCAATTTCTTATCTTTAAAATAATCTCAATCAAGGATTTACAATGAACCACAATATGAGGGTAACTTTCCACTTCTTGATAACCTCTTATGTTGATATAGTTGCTACTTAGTTTTTGCATGTTTGATATTTTTGCAACTTATATGTTTTTGATGATTTTAAATATTATTATTTGGATTATTATTTATCTTAACATATTTTGGAAGAATTGTTTTGCTCTTTTGTGTACTAACATTTTAGAAAAATCATACTCCAGATTATTGAAGACTTCAAATCAATATCAGTTTAGAGTTTATTATAATTGAAGTCTATATTTTCCATTTTATTGAGTCTCAGAGAGTGTGATTGTAATTGACTAACTTAGCACATACACACTGGGGGAGAGTTTTAAAAGTCACATTTTTAAACTGATCATACTGTTGCAACCCATGACCCTGAGTTTGAGATTTTGATGATGACAAATAATGTCGTTTGAATTATCTATTCATTGAATATTATTTTGTTTACTATTGTCTGTGAGTACTAACATTTCAGGAAGATCGAAAGCTACTCAGGATGACAGGAAGACTCAAGAATGGGTAGATTAGGAGTATGAGTCTGCAATGTATTTTGTTGTTTATTTTATTTTTATTTTCTTGAGTCTGGCCACAAAATGTATAAAAGTATGAGCAACCATGCATACACACAGGGGGAGAGTGTTTTTAAATGAAAAAATTAGAGTTCTTCTTTCTCTGTAGATTGTACTGTATAATATTATTTTGTACCGTACGATCAGAGCTTTGTAGGACGATTCTGTAAACAGATTGTACCATACGAATGTAATCGTACTGTACAATATGTTCAAATCAAAAACCCTAGCCATCGTTTTAACTTAAGTAAGTTATTTTACGCCGCTCGTACTATACGAACACCTTCATACTGTATGATTTATTTTAAATACTTACTTAATTTAACCCGTAATTAGTGCAAGAAATCCAGGCTTAATTATAATTTGAACATCATACTATATGAACCCATTCGTACAATACGATGAACAGAGATGAATTATAATCGTCGCTAAGATCATCCTGGATGATCACTTTGGTTTTGTCTCATCGTACTGTACGATGTTAATCGTACCATACGATGAACAGAGATGATGTTTGATCATCCCGGATATCATCCTGTACGAACAGTATTGTTATGGATCATACCGTACGATTTAAAATCGTACTATACGAAGTTTTTTGAACTGCTCGTACCACTTCGTACCAGGACGAAGTCTATTTATACATATCGTACTGTACGATTAGAAACCGTACTTAATGATATTTACGGCTACTTTTGAAATCTCAGGGATTTTCGAGCCCATTTTTATGTATAAAACTTGTCATATTTTGAAGTGTGTGAATTAGATAGATGAGAACATGGTTAGAGAGGGATTCTGAGGGAGAGAGCTCTTGAGAAGTTCTTTAGGGTTTGAGAGAGGAGGAGAAGGTGAGTGTTGTGAGGAGAAGAAGATATGAGGGAGATCACACGGTTGCTCCGAACTTGTTGCATCTTGTTCCTCCTGTGGCCCTAGAAGAATTTGTGGGAGGATCTCCAAGGGGAAAGGCTCTTCTACATCCATGACCTCGAGGTACTCTTCCTTCTCCAGGAGGGAGAAAAACGAGAAGGTTCTCTACCTTCGCCAGGAGGGTGAAAACAGAGTTTGACACTCCGCCACACCGAGTTGGTGAAAGGGAGTATTATAAGGGCTTCTCCGCCTTACCAAGGGGGGCAAAAGGAGAACTATTGCTTGTAGTGAAATACCCAGAGTAGAGGACTCCGGGGAGTGGACGTAGGTCATGGTTTGACCGAACCACTATAAAAATCTCGGTGTGCCCTTTCCTTATTGTCTTTTATTACTGCGTGCATTTTATTTTTCAATATTTTCTTGGAAAAATTTGTGGAAAAAAGTTGTTTAAATTTTCATGTTAAAATTTTAAAACATCAAAAAAATTAGAACTCCTGCTTAGGTTTTAACTATTGTCAAAAAGTTTTCACAATTCACCCCCCCTCTTGTCCATCTAGTAATTTCAAATCAAAGTGCAAAAAAATAAAGGCAGAAATAAAACAAAGAAATATCACACTAGATTTATAGTGGTTCGGTCAAACCTTGACCTACGTCCACTCCTCGGAGGCACCCTTCGAGTATTGCACTAACTAAGTGTCTCTCCTTTAGCTCTCATAGCTAGGCAGAGAAGCCTTTACAATAGACTCTTTTTCACCAACCCTGATGCGGCAGAGAACCAACTCCTTTGCTTCCTCCTGAAGCGGCAGAGAACCTGGGCCATTTGCTGAAGTAGACCTCCCAAGAACCTCTCAAGGAAGAAATATGAATAATGGAGAAGACGACTTGGAACCTTGCTTGGAGCAACCTTTATGAACTCTCTCACAAACTCCCCCTCACAAGTTCCTCTCTCTCTCTCTCTCCCCCTCTCCCTAGGCTTTCTCAGGTCAAGAAAGCAACACTAAAGGTTTTAAGCATGAGAAAAATTCAATCCTTTAAATATAATTTCAAGAACCAACATTATCATCCATGATGATATTTCTATTATCCTGTATGATCAGTACAAATTAAGCTCAATCAGCCTGGACAACATGGGATGATCAGAAGAAATTTTATTCACATCATCTAGGATGATAAAATATCATCATGTACGATTAGTTCAAATCATAGATTATCAGCTAGACAATCACTTTGAAAGGAGTTTTGGATGATACAAAATTAGCTTGATTGTCCGGGCTGATCTCACGGTCATCCCGGACGATTAGTTCAAAACTGAGAAAAATCATCCAGAATATTGCTCTGAATATGAGCTAGCCGATGTTGATCATCCAGGAGAAAACAAGGGTTTTTAAACTGATCATCCCGGATGATCCTGCAATCGTCCATGATGATGTGATCGTATTAATCAAGCCTTAATTTCTTTCCTTAATTACCAAATTAATTTAGGCATAATTGTGTTGAATCATCCCGGATGATGTAATGGATCGTCCTAGCCGATGTCCAAAAATAAATTTTACCTAAATAGATTTGGCGACTAATTCTTTCTAATTTGAGCTTATTATCCTGGCTGATACAAGGATCGTCCAGGATGATGTGCTTAATGACGGTTGCCTTAATCTGAATGCCCTAATTAGGCTTTCTATTTTTAGTCGGATTATCCTGGATGATATGAAAATCCTCCAGGATGATGTATTCAAAATAGAAAATAATAGAAAAAACCTCAAGTGTGTGTGTGCAAGGTTACTAAGCATCAGGAACCACTTTTATAATGGACTCAAGAAAGAAAAAACTACAAACTAACTCAAACTAAATCTACGCAATCTTGAGCTGGCTTGAGTTGCACTCGATCTTATGATTCTAAAAAGTTAGTAGGCAAGGCAGT
The DNA here is from genome assembly GCF_001605985.2 of Dendrobium catenatum. Classification (NCBI taxonomy): domain Eukaryota; kingdom Viridiplantae; phylum Streptophyta; class Magnoliopsida; order Asparagales; family Orchidaceae; genus Dendrobium; species Dendrobium catenatum. Next base: position 354,710 of record NW_021319083.1, on the reverse strand, counting down.
CACAGACAATTATGAATGTTTTCTATCATCAAAAGTCTAATCCATAAACTTAGATTTGCAACAGTATTGTACGAACCCAGTTCGTACATGACTTCCAGAGAACGAAATTGTGAGGTCCCATTTTGTCCTGACATTTTATTCAGACGAATTTGAAAATTTTTATAACTAATCATATCGGATGATGACATCATCTTCTGCATGCCATCTAGAGTACAAAATTGTGGGGTTCCCTTTCATACCGACGAAATCAAAAAATTTTCTAACTATTCGTACCGAACGAACATGGTTCGTACTAGATGATGATCATGTACGAAATGATTTCATTCCTATTCACAATAGGTTCGTATGCAACCATTTTTGAATTATTCATATGTATGAACTCTGATCGTACTGTGTGATCGTGGATGCTCAAAATTGAAAAATTCAGTTTTCTAGACAATTTTTCGTGTCTTTTATATAAAAGGTCCACTAAAATTGATGTAAAAAGTCTTGTCTTCATAATTTTTTAAGAGAAATTGAAATATAAAGTGTGAGAGAGTGTTTGAGAGAGATTTCTTACAAGTGGAGTGTGAAGGTTTTACAAGATTACTCAAAGGTAATGATCTCTTTGTAATTTTGGTTATCACTCTTCCTCTTGTCTTCCTAGATTGTTTGTGTGAAGATCTTTGAAGAAGATATGATACTCTGCAAACACTTGGAGGGTGTGAAATGATGAAGGTTCTATGCCTATACTTGGAGGGTGTAAAAGGACGAAGGTTCTCTACCTATACTTGGAGGGTGTAAAAGGACGATGGTTATCTGCCGACACTTGGAGAGTGTGAAAGGATGATGGTCTTTGTCGCACCGAGGATTGTTGGAAGAGAGGTTTATGTAAAGGCTTCTCCGCCTTGCTGTGGGGGCAAAAGGAGAGTCACTTTGGTAATAGTGCAATACCTGAAGAGGGAGTTTTCAGGGAGTAAATATAGGTCGTGTTTGACCAAACCACTATAAATCTTTGTGTCTTTTTAATTCTACATTTATTTACTATAAGTTATTTATCTGTGATTGAAAAATTATTTTGTAACTTTAATTAACTTACTTTAAAAATTTCAACTACTTTAAAATTTTAAATCCAAGAGAATTTTTTTAAATTACCAATTCACCCCCCCCCCCCCCCCCCCCCCCCCCCCCCCCTCCCTCTTGGTTAGCCTTGGGACAATAGCTTAGGCTTAACAACCTAATCTAGTTTCAACATATTGCATATAAATCATTATGACTTAGTTTCCTATGTTTAAGAAACTCATTTGTTAGAATGGCAAACTTGCTCATCCTCCACCAAAATAATTCAACTCGAGAGTTTAATTTCAGAATCCTTAACCACTTTGAATATTCAAAATCTCCCTCCATAGAACAACGGTTTATTAACTCTTCATATGAAAGAGCAATAATTGATCTCTCGAAATGATGATATATAGCTTCCATATGATCAGATTCAGTGATAGAATTGATAGGAACCTGCAAGATCAACGAAATAAGATCCTCATAAAAAAAACTGTTAAAGCTCCTTCACATTCCAGCTACCATCTTTTTGAGAAGAATTGGTGAAGCATTACATCTTCCAATCTCACACAATCAACAAGTGTTGGCTAAGTACAAAAGCATTAATCTAACAACCATATATCTTTTAGAACATTAATTTTCCTTCCATCTACCACTTTCCATCTCACCAATGGTTTGAGGAATTTTCCACCATCAAGCAAAATTTTCCATGCCATAGAAACTCCTCTCTTAGTTTCACCATTCAAAATATTATCACCATACTTTGAAATAATATTTCTATGAAGTAAAGTATATGGATTATGAATAAATCTCCAAGCCAAACTCGATCTAAGAGGGCCAATGCTAAGAGCAGCTGAATGCAAACCCATGCCTCCAACATATTTTGGTTTACATAATTCATCACACGATATATAACACAACCCTTTCATTCCATTACTTTTGTGTCAAATGAAATCTTTGCAACATTTATCCACTTCATACAATACTTCCTTTGGAACCAGGGAATATGTTGATAAGAAGTTTGTTAATGATAAAAGAGAAGGCTTTACAAGAATTATCTTACTAGCTATTTAAAGAGATTTACTTCCCCAAGCATTAAGTTTTTCCAAAACATGATCCAGCATACACTGAAAATCAGATCTTCTCAATCTTCTCAAAACAATTTTAACACCCAAGTAATGCAGCTCCGTGACCACCTTGAAACCCAATTTCCTCATAATTTGATTCTTCCTTGGATGTTTAAATTCCTTACTAAATAAGATTTGAGATTTGGAATTATTTACTCTCAGCCCCATCCAACCACAAAATTCAACAACAATACACTTCACAACTTGGGCTAAACTACTAGATGCTTGAGCAAATACTATGACATCATCGGCATATAATAGATGTGTAACCTTTTGAGCACTAGGTAAAATCTGAACTCCCAACTCTTGTCCTCCTTGTTTAATTGCACTTGATAATAATTGAGAACGCACAATGAACAAATAAGGAGATAGTGGGCATCCTTGGCGAAACCCACTTTCTGCCTTAATCCATTTTGAAAATTTCTCATTAAAAATGAATGAAAACCTGTCATTCCTCACACATAACATGATTAACTTGGAGAACTTCAAAGGAAATCCAAGAACTTTTAAAACTTGATTCAAAGTTGGCCTACCCGTGCTATCATAAGCCCGCTCCATGTATAATTTGACCGCCATCATACCCTTCTTATTTTTTTAGATCCTAAATTTGTTGAAGATCTCATGAGCTAGCAAATAGTGCTCAGACATCGATCTCCCTGAAATAAATGCTGCTTGTTCTTCAGAAATCTTTCAATATATTCACTATCATAGTTGCCACCAACTTATAAGTAATTTGACATAAGCTTATAGGTCTCTAATTAACTGGAACAATTGGATTATTCATTTTTGGGACTAAAACAATTAAGGTGTCTTTCCATTCATCATGCATAAAACCAATTTTAAAAAATCTATCAATTGCTTTCCATGTTACTTCTTTCATAATGCTCCAATAAAATTTAAAAAATGAGGTATTAATACCATCCAAACCGGGAGATTTATTATTACCTTGTTGAAAAATAGCATTTGTTAACTCTTTTTGCGCAAACTATGTATTCATGAGCTCAACATCTGATTGAGAAAATTTCTAATTTTTCAGCAATCTTAGACCAACCAGTCATATTATAGTCTCTAGCTTTCCATTTTTTCACAAAAAACTTCTGAAAAATAGCCTCAATGTGCTCAAACTCCTTCAATAAATTGTTATTTTCATCTTTGATTTGTCTTATCAGGTTTCCATTTTTCTTTGCTGAAGATAAATTATGAAAAAAGTTGGAATTAATATCACCTTCTTCATGCCATCTAGCTTTAGCTATTTGATTCCACCAAGTAGATAACCATCATAAAGTAACATTGAGCTCATGTACTTTACTTCTAAGCAAGTTCAACTTTTCCAATGTAAGACCACCTTTTGAAGCTTCCTCCAATTGTCGTTCCAAAATTTCTTTTTCAATTCTTCCTTCAATAAGTTTAAACTTTTACACTTGTTCTTATTCCAAAAGAAAAGGGCCTTCAGTGTTCTTCTAAGCTTCCTTTGCAAGACATCCACATGACTGCCAAAATCTGATTTCTTCCAAGACTTAACACAATACTCCACGTTGTAGTATATGAATTCAAAGTATCCTCAAATCTAATGATTTTAGAGTGGTTATATTGAGGCACAAACAACTTGAAAGCTATAGGACTTTGGTCAGACGCCACCCTTGCTAGATGTCTAACCTTTTCCATAGGCGTCTTTAGCAATGCAGTAGAGTTCAACAAACATTTATCCAACCTCTCCCAAATTCTTGAAGCACCTTCTTTGTTGACACCAAGTGATTCTTCATCCAACAATACCTACATCATGAAAATTAATGTTGGTCATAAAAAACATCATCTCCTTAGGTCCCTTGGAGAAAATAACCTCTTGCCCCCTCTCTTATCATCTCTAGATAAGATGCAATTGAAATCACCTCCAACAATTGAAGGTATACTACCAGCCACAAACTTTTTAAGCATATCCCACAAACTTCTTCTTACATAAAAATTTTTGTTACCATAAACCATGGCCACATTACAAGTACCCAACATAGGAATATTAAGAACCCCAATAACCACTTGAGAAGAATGTTCAACAACCTCAAAAGACACAACATTCTTATTTCACAATACCAAAATCCCACCCGTGGTTCCCTCATCAGGATGATGAATAAATTCTCAGTCACTCCCAATAAGACTATTAACATCCCTCATATAATTACTAGATAGCTTAGCCTTAGTAAGACCAATAAAAAACCTCATATGGTCCTTCACAATATATCTAAGATACAAAGAAGCCTCCCTTTTCCTAGCCCCCATGCAATTCCAGAACATAAAGGAAGCCTTCAATTACCCAAAGGGGAAGAGTCCCCACCTATCTTACCACCTTTTCACATCCCCTCTTCTCTTTCTATTAGCAACTTCAATAGGACCCAAGGACTTCAATTCCTTAGCTAGCTTATGTTTACATGAATTTGTACTCACATTATCAGAATCTATTGGATCGCCATCACTTGCTTCTACTCCAGAAGGATTGGCAGACCCTACCGGATAAATGCTTGCATCTTCATGAACTATAATAGCACATATAGAAGCATCTTCAATCTTGTTTAGAACTTCAATTGTAACAACTTTATTAACTTCAAAATCTTCATGTGAATCAGCCAAAATGTTATACTGTTTCATTAAACATACATCAAAGATAATTGAAGGTTGTAGCATAACCTTTGTACTCCCAGATTGTTGAATATCCTATTATTTTTCATTAAGAGCTTCAAGAATTTCAACATTATCATTATCAGATTGCTTCTGGACATCAATACCAAACTCATAAACCAAACCATTTTCCCTCCATCCTTTTTGAATATTCTACTATTTTTCATTATCGAACTGCTTTTGGACATCAATACCATTAGGTTAATATTCAGCCATCTTCTATTTCCTTCGCACCATTGTCCCTCCACCCTTTTTAACATTTTTAAATCTATTATTCCTGAACTTGACATGAATCCAAGGGCCATATTCATCATGTTGCAATTGATTATCTTCAATTTTATCATGAATCTCAGCCCCCTTTCCTTCAGTAGGTAAAACAACATTCTTCTTATTATGAATAGTTTTATCTTCAGGATAAAGTGATATAACATGACTAACTTTTCCACAATGGAAACAAAGAGAAGTAATCTTCTCATACTCCACTTTTTGAAATGATCTGCCTTGTCGACCTTCTATCCAAACTCCCTTTGGCAATTTATTTTTCAAGTTAATTCGAACACACACTCATGCAAATTCTCTTTTTCCCCATTTGAAGGAATTGCCATCTAGATACATTGGTACTCTAACCATTAAAGCAATTCTAGAGATACTTTCTTCATCCCAACAATGCAATGGTAGAAAAGGAAAGTGAATCCAAATAGGTGCTGTGAGACCTTTTAATGATTATGGAGAGAACAAAGTAGACCATTTATCCATGCCAATAATATGTCATCCAATATACCAAGGATCACCACTTAAAACTTTCTCTATTGATTCAGAACATTTAAATGAGCAAAGAATCCAATCAAGTCCATGTGTTGTTAATTGAAAATTTCCAAACTTATTCCATTGCCTACGGAGCTCCAAGCTACATACAAGAAATGGGATATTATTCCCTAGCACTTTAACCACAAGAGAATTCTTCAGAATTTGTGAATTAGCACTATCCAAATCAAAATTCAATTAAATTGTGATTCCATCTTCATTCATCTGTGTTGATTCCATCTTATAATTCAATTTGATGTGTTGTAGTTTCTTCCAAGCAGCGATGAAATTGTCTTTAGGTGCTACATCTTCATTGCTCACAACTTCTTCCTTATTAACATTTACATCATTCTCAAAATTAACCGATAAATTCTGACTACTCTGACTTTGATCATCTTCTTTATAGTTACCCATGAACTTATTAACCTTTAAAATCAAACCTGATAAAGAAGACGCCTCCTTACCTGTACTCTGTAGAGAGTTAGGTTTGGGTTTTTAAAGACCTACCACATATGGTTGAACTTTCATCACACTTTTTTCTTTTCCTTCTACCACAGCTTCATGACACACCGAAGGTCTGAATCCTTCTCTTTTTTTATAACCAAATTTATTTGAGGTCTTATAGCATCCTGACCTATAGAATCCATCTTCACATTGTCGCCTTTAACACCATTTGATTTGACAGATGAACTCGAGATGAAAGTAGAATGTTGAACACCGCTGGAAAGAAGTTGCCGACGATCAGTGACAATAATTTTCTCCGTCAGTGGAAAAACCATGAAAAGGAAATTTAAAAACAAGATGAAGATTTTCTCTCACTACAACCCGGAAGTTCTCTCAGTACTCAACAGTTAAATTTTCCCGTTCGTTCAAAGACATAGACATAGGATGATAAACCTTTTAGGTTATATGGAGAATTTATAATTGTATGAAGGACATAAACCACCCTTTTCACCTCAATAAGCTTGATAAAGATTTAGAGATGCATATTCTCTTATCCCCGTCTAAAAGTTGAGTCTCATTAAGAAAACATGTTATTTTGTATTCATTAGTCCAAAATACTTTATTTATATTGATATCTTTTTTATATTCAAACTTTCCATTAGTTTGCAAAAAACACAAAATAACCATTTTTATTTAGTAGGATATCTTGTGTGTCTATTTTAGATAGTAGTAGTTTAATTATAATTAACCTAAATGCTTTCGCATGGGTTCGACACTCTTCTCTATTATTTTATTACTTGATTGACATGTATACTTGCATATATAGGGGGAATTTATTTTTTTTTTTATATTAAAGAAAATCTAAGCATATTCATATTGCATGATAGCTCTATGTGTAACTCACTATATCCAACCTAAGTAAGACGCATAACCTCCACGCCACACACAACATCAAGTTTCAAGCACCATTGCTGGGGAAGTAACATGCATATTATAATTTTAAACTATATGGTTGAACTAATTGCATAGTAAGGAGACTTTATTATTTGATCAGCAAGTATACTTACATATCTAGTTGGCCTTTATTTTATTTTTAATATCAAGGAAAGCATCAGTATATTCATATTTCATAATGATTACAAAGTAGAGGTTATCATGTAGTCATAATTACCTCAATAATTTCCTTATAACTAACCATCATAGTGGATATGGTCTAGCCAACACTTATGAGGATGGTCAAGAAACCTTAATATGTAAGACTTACACTTTTATCTAAGTAGTGAATGAAGAAGTGAAACTACAAGGGAAAGCTAGACAACCTTATTGATGTATTTTAGCACTTTGTAGATTAGGCCAACTATAATAATCAATGGGTTATTCATTATAGTGAATTTTGAACGGGAATATCTTAGTTTGATTGAGAGGGTCTACTTAGTGACTTACAGGTCAAATTTAGTGATCTTACGGGTTACTTGAATAAAACTAGAAATAAAATGTAGGGGAATCCATCCCATGCCACCTAAAGCACAAAAAAGGAATGTAAAATATATATGGTCTTTGAAAGCCAAAGAATTATGCGATGAACTAGTAATACAATGCATTTTGTTAAGAAGACGATAAGAAAACAACCTCCACATGTAGTCATTTACGATAATTAGGAAGACTTGATAATTCTTGATACCAATGATAAGAATAAGCTTCATGGCCTTATCAAATCTTGCTAGGTGCTTAAAAGGTTTAGTCACTTCCTTAACTATCTAGTTGAAACGGCTTAAACTTAGGTGGAATGGGATCCTCTAGGATTTTGTTGGAGAATGTGAGGAGAATGGAGGAATGTTGGAGAGAGGATAAGCTAGTTGATTAACCATAATAACATTCATAAGGTGTTTTCTTTTACTAATTGAGGCTATGAGTAAGGATCAAATTAAAAGAGTTTGAATATGTCTAACAAAGAAAGTAGGAATATACGAATTGATGTGAGTAATAACATGCACTTGGAAGTTGAGATTCTTATAGAGCTCAAAGAATTATGCATGAGTTGGGAATGTTGTTTGTGTTAGTATATATGCAAAACTTTCGTTAAGTGGTAAGTTGACTAGTCATTTTTATTCCCCAAAGGAGTGCAAGATGTCATGGAGAACACCAAAAGATGTGAAGGCATGATTGGCCTATGAAATCAATAATATGACATATGGATTGTGCACATCCATAGCTCGATAATGAGACTTGATGAGCTAATATAATTTTAGATAATGAATGAATCAGCATATCATTGAGAGCACATGAACACAATTGGCATTAAATTTAGAATGTTTTGAACTAGAAACCTATATTTATTATAACATGAGAAAGATTCCACTAATAAATAAAATAAGTTAAACATTTTATAATGAGACCCACTTGTAATTTCATAATAGATAGAAGGTCAACCCAATAAAAAAGTGAAAAAAAAAAAGATGATTGTGTGGCAATAAAAAGGTTCCTATAGTGTTAAATAGATAATCAATTTGCTCGAGGTTTACTCATAAATAACCATTACTTCCCAAGATGAATATCTTCAAGATGACTTGATGGAAAAATATATAGTTGTTATATGGCGATAGTTGGCAAAATTCACTAGTAATATTAGTAATATTTGTCAAATTTACTAGTAATTAAGTGATAATTGGTATGCAATGTAAGTGAGCGTTGATTGAAGATAGTTAGAAAACATCTAAGATTGCTAGGTGTTGACCATGAAAGATTGCATGCACATGGTATCCACATTAGATGTGAAAGGATGGCAATTCAAGGTCGATAGTAAAGGCTTGAGTCTGACTAAAAGAACAAAATGAGACCAATGGTGGTTGGGCCCTAATTCAAATGGATTGAGTTGTTTGTTATCTAAATATTACTTATACAATCCTATCCAAATTATACTAAACAACCTAAACATAAAAAAAATTTAATTGCAACTAACATAATAGTAATTAATGCATAACTAGCAACCTAAGAAAAATATTAAATAAATATATTCAAGCCCTGCAAAACCATGCGTTTCGCCTAAATTAAGTAGCAATTTCTAGGTTATAAGCAACACTTGAGACCGTCTAGATTGGTTGAAACCTTCATATATATATATATATATATATATTAATCATGGATGACTATCATAAGAGTATGACTTCAATCATTGCCAAATATAAAAAAGGCATGTTACAATCATTAAATACAAAAATGTCATTACTTTAACTATTCTATTAACAATTATTTTTTGTTTGCATTTGTTAAAATGAATATGATCACATGCATATTAATTAAAAAAAAAAAACATTAGAGAAAGGTTTACAAGTTGTTTTTAACTAAACGTTTTGGTGAAGTACTCAGCATTGAAGAGGCATCTTAGGCTAATTAATTAAAACATTGAGGTTTATGATGACATTTTGGTCATCAATCTTTCCAAAGCAAATGATGCCTTCATCAACTCCCACTTCAAATTAAATAACAAGTCATTCTCTCTCTTTTCTTAGGCTTCATTTGAGACTGCTTTCTCATTATTTTTTAAAACAACTTTTTATTACGAAAATTTTTTGAATTAAAAAATTTTATACTAAAAAGCTGCTTTAGAAAGCAATAAGAAAACTATTCCAAACAAAGTCTTAGGCTTCGTTTAAGATGACTTTTTTATTATTTCTTAAAACAGAAATTGTTGTACTAAAATTTTGTTTTAAGAAGCAATAAAAAAATCGTCCCAAACGTTGCCTTAATTTTCTTTGTTTCAACTCTCCTTAAATTATTCAATTTTGTTGATGTTTGTACAAAAAATATATTGGTAAATCAAAAGAGCAAAATTTTATCAATCTTTATTTCTGGTTCTTTCGTTGAGATAGACAACGATAGAAAAGTAAGAACTGTTAATCACAATGAGACAAGAAAATCCTCAATCTATTTGAAAGAGAATCCTCATACAGTGCTCGTCGAAGGAGCTCAATGAGAGATTTGAGATTTGATAGCAATATTGGGCGATCGTAGCCACTTTTTAGAGAGACAATATAATTAGAATCTACTTTCAACACACTTCCATCACATATAAAATTAATGAGTCTAAAAATGGCCAAGTCAGCCAAGTTTCTCAACCTCAATAAAAGTCACTTTACAACTTAGCAATCTCAATTTGATATAATTTTATTCTAACATTATACTTTATATCAATATGTCTCTATCTATTTTTGATAAGGAAATATATTCTGATGAATACAAAATTTAATAAAAAATTAGTGAAATATTTTGAATGTTATTCAATTTCTTGCGAACGATTACGCCGGTCATCTCACCGGACAAGTTTCTCCTCCGGCGGACACTTCTTCCGCCGATTACAAGCTTTGGCACACGGCGGACAGCAATCTTCTTTCAGCCCTCTTCTCCACCATCTCCCAATCCATTCTTCCCTACATTATTACTTCCACAACCACGCACGAGGCCTGGTCGACTCGAGCGTCGGTTGCAACCCACAAGCCGATCTCGCGTTATACAGTTAAAGAATGAATTATACCATGTCCAACTTAAAGATCTGACAATTCAACAATACCTTACCAATATCAAGACCATTGTAGATAACATCTCTGCTTCGGGATCCAAGATTGAACCTGAAGACACGATCATTCATATTCTCAACGGTCTCCCCTCTACTTACAATTCTTTCAAGACCTCAATTCACACTTATCCTCTGCCGATGGACCTGGACACCTTCTATGCATTACTCTGCAATGAAGAAATCCACTTACAACAAGAATCGCTCAAAGAACAGTCCTCTGGTCAGGCCAACACCGTCCTCTATGCGGCTTCTTCAAACCAGTACAAAGGCAGAAATCTGAAAAAATTTACAAAAGGCAGACCGGCTACCGCTCCTTCAGCCCCTCCAGTGAATACTTACAACTCCAATTCGCCCTCTGCCGCTTCAAGACCTCTGTGTCAAATCTGTGGGAAAACCGGACATGTTGCACTAAATTGTTGGCACAGATGCAACTTCAAGTACGCTCCGACCGTCACTCGTTCTCCGCGGGCACTTCTTGCCAATTCTTCCACGATGAACAATCAAGAATGGATACTGGACACCGGCGCCTCTGCACATTTAACGCCGGACAGCAGCAATCTACAGCACTCTAATCCCTACCACGGTCAGGACTCCGTCTCCACCGCGAACGGTACTCCTCTCTCGATTCAAAACTCTGGCCAAGGCCTTCTTCCCCTACCGGACACACCACGTAAGCTACGTCTTCGTAATCTACTTCATGTCCCCTCTTTAACACACAAATTACTCTCTGTTTCTAAGCTAACCGCTAATAATAACATCTCTATATGCTTTGATTCTCATGGGTTTGAAATCAAGGACCTGCAGGATCGACGCTCGCTTCTTCGTGGGCGTCTTCTTGACGGCCTTTACAGGATCTCACCTATTCAGAACCCGTCTCACACAGCTCTCTCGGTCAGCTCACAGAATTCCTACCTCTGGCACTCACGGCTGGGTCATCCGAACCTCAAGCTCCTGCCGCATTTAGCTCAATTCATACCAGATCTCCGCAAGACATCTCATTCTTTTACTTGCACATCTTGTAATATGGCCAAAAGCCACAAACAACATTTTAATAAAAGTCTTTCTTCAACTTCCACTCCTTTTTCTTTAATTCATAGCGATGTCTGGGGTCCGGCTCCAGTAAACTCAACTGACGGCTATCGTTTTTATATTGTGTTTATAGATGATTTTACTCACTACTCTTGGCTTTACTTCATGCATACCAAGCAAGAATCTCTATCCAAATTCAAAATTCTGTGCAATTATCTTAAAACACATTTTAATCAAATTCCTAAGATTCTCAGGTCAGATGGCGGCGGCGAATACAACAGCAAGGAGTTCAACCGATTCCTCCAGGACAACGGCATTACTCATCAGTTCAGCTGTCCTCACACCCCGGAGCAGAACGGTCTCGCCGAACGCAAGCACAGGCACCTTCTCGAGCTTGCTCGCACCCTTCTTCACGCTGCCAACATTCCTCACAAATACTGGGTAGATGCTATTTCCACCGCTCACTTTCTCATTAACCGCATACCTTCCACTGCACTCTCCTATCAGTCCCCACATCAGCGTCTTCACGGTAAACCTCCCACCTACTCTCATTTACGCACCTTCGGATGCCTGTGTTTCCCGTGGCTCCGACCCTACACATCACACAAACTTGAACCAAGATCTCAAGAATGTGTCCTCCTTGGGTACTCTTCACAGCACAAGGGCTATAAATGCCTCAACCTTGCCAATGGGAAAATTATAATCTCTCGTCACGTAGTTTTCTACGAGACAACCTTTCCCTTCAGCACACCTACTATGTCTGTTTCCCACACCCTGTCTGCCCCGACCAATCATATCTCCCCATTCCTACTAACTCCTACTTCTGCTATCACCATTCCTTCAAAACCACACTCCTCAACTCCTCTACCAGTCAATCCACACCCTCCTGCGCTCCCAATTCATAATCACACTCAACCTTCCCCTGTTTCTCATCCCCACCCTTCACACGTTTCCTCGGCCAATACCGCGCAGCAACCGAACAACCAACCTCAGCCAACTCATCCTATGCTAACCCGTCTCAAAGCGGGTATCTCCAAACCAAAACAGTTTCTCAATTTGTTTACCCATACTTCTCATCCCGATACTCCTCTTACCTACAAACAAGCCGCCAAACACACTCACTGGCAAAACACAATGCTGGATGAATTTACGGCCTTACAGAAGCTCGGAACCTGGACTCTCGTACCGGCTCAACCAAATAAGCCAACTCTTGGGTGCAAATGGACATACAAGAAGAAGCTCCAACCAGATGGACAGATTTCTAGATATAAAGCACGGCTGGTAGCACTTGGATATAATCAAAGGCACGACATCAACTACACGGAAACATTTAGTCCTGTTGCAAACATGCCCACAATCCGGTTACTGCTAACACTTGCTGTCAATCGGCAATGGCCAGTTCTACAACTAGATATCTCGAACGCCTTCCTCCACGGCGACCTTCCGGATGAAATCTACATGCAGCAACCGCCGGGTTTCATTGATCCGCTTCATCCAAACTGGGTTTGCAAACTGCACAAGTCACTATATGGACTTAAACAGGCCCCGCGCCAATGGTTCAATAAACTTACAACTTTTCTCCAAACACAGGGATTTGTCTTTAGCCGATCTGATCCTTCCTTATTAATCTGTCATCGTAAAAATTTATCTATCTTTATATTAATCTACGTTGATGACATTTTGGTGACAGGCAATGATCACACAGCAATTCAGCGACTCTTCTCACAACTTCAACAACATTTCGCTCTCAAACAGTTGGGCGAAATATCTCTCTTCCTCGGCATACAAGTCCTTTGCACATCCTCTGGCTACTTCCTTACTCAACAACACTACGCATCAAAACTAATCCAAGAAGCCGGATTCCAAGATTGCAAGACTGCACCAACACCTTCGTCTCCGTCCGCAAAGAAAACTCAACCTGATCTCACACAGTTTCACGATCCACCCCTATACCGACGCCTTGCCGGCGCACTTCAATATCTCTCTATTACTAGACCCGATATTGCTTTTGCAACTAACACCATATGTCAACACATGCAGGCACCTTCCAATCATGACTTTCAGAACCTCAAACGCATCCTCCGATACATTAAAGGCACAATCTCCTTCGGTCTGCCAATCCAGCGTGGATCACTTGAGCTTCGCTCCTACACGGATGCAGACTGGGCTTCGGACTCCACGGATCGGAAATCAATCTCCGGCTCATGTACCTTTCTCGGCCCGACCCTTGTCTCATGGTCCGTCAAAAAGCAAGTGACGGTCGCCAAATCCTCAACCGAGGCAGAATACAGATCGCTCTCCGCAACCACGTCCGACGTGATTTGGTTACGCCGCCTTGCAGCCGAGCTACTTCTTCCGCAAACGTCGCCTACAGTCATACATTGCGACAACACCTCGGCTATGGCTCTCGCTAAGAACCCTGTCTTTCATGCCCGCACAAAGCATATTGAGATCGACTATCACTTCATTCGGGAACACATCAGCTCCGGCAACATTCAGCTCGTTCATATTCCCACCAAAGATCAAATCGCGGACGTACTGACAAAATCATTCTCCACAGCTCGTTTCAACGAACTACGTAGCAAACTAACCATCCGTTCCTCCGATGATTAGTTTGAGGGCAGATATTAGGATACTAAAACATTTCTATTAAATTTACATCGATTCCATTGATGGCGTCTCTTTTTCTTCCTCTTTAGAAAGTTTCTGAACTGTCTAGTCATCAGTGCGATGTTGTCTTCATTCTCAAGTTGTGAGAATTCACTCTCTGACTCCTCCACTTTTAGTGCTATATTCTTCTCCCTTCGTGGTCACCTGCAATAATCTTTCTTTGACTCACCCCTTGCTCATAAGCAATAAGTGATCTAAGAAGATTGTCAATAAAGTAAATGTTTAAATCTTTAAACTATGTAATTGTAATTATTTTAACATCATAAGTAGTAGGTAAGCAACGAAGTATTTTATTAACCATTTCTGTATTCATTAGCTCCCTACCTAATGCATGTAAAGAGATGATTATTTGTGTGAATCTTGGGAATATGTCAGAAATGGATTCTTTGGGTTTCATGCAAAACAGTTCATGGTCACGCAATAAGATATTAAGTCCATATTGTTTATTTCATTAATTCCCTCATAAGTTATACAAAGTTTATCCCATATATCCTTTCCACTTTTGTAAGTAGAAACTCGCATGTAATCTTTAGATTTAAGAGCATAAAAGAAACTATTCAGGCATTTAGCGTTAAGTTGTGCTAAGTCATATTCTTCTATTGTCCAGTCCACAAAGGGAGTTTCAACATCTAACTCCGTCAACCAATCTAGTTGGTTTTGTATACCTTTCCTGGACTAAGATTCACATACGGTAATCAAGTGACTGTAAAAATATAGACATGTGTGTTTTTCAAAAATAAAAAAGAATATTGTCAAACAATAGAGGTCTAGTTATAGAGTTACCCTTAGGTGTGTTTAAATTTCCAAATTTAGCCATGGTTGTTAATCAAAAAATAGTCTAAACTTATGATTTTGAAACTATGCTCTGATACCACTTGTTAATTATGAATTAGATTGTTAGACCTAAGTTTATGTCCCAGTGGCTAACCAAGAGGGAGGGGTAAATTGGTAATTTAAAAATTTTCCCTCTTAAAATTTTATAGAGATTCAAACTTTTTCATGAAGTTTTTAAAAAAGATTTTTCAACCATTAATCACATAGAAAAGTAAAGTAAATAAGCAGTGGAAAATAAAAAGACATAAGATTTATAGTGGTTTGGTTAAGCACGACCTACATCCACTCCCTGAAGACTCCCACTTCAGGTATTACACTATTACCAATTAGTGTCTCTCCTTTTGCCCCCACAACAAGGCGGAGAAGCCATCACAAAAACTCTCTTCCACTACTATCCGGTGCGGCAGAGAACCGTCATCCTTTTACACCATCCAGGTGTAGGCAGATTACCTCTCGCTATTCACACTCTCCAAGTGTAGGCAGAGAACCTTTCATTCTTTCACACTCTCCAAGTGTGGGTAGAGAACCCTTCATCCTTTCACACTTCTCCAAATATAGGCAGAGAACCTATCGCTGTTCACAATCTGTAAGTGTAGGCAGAGAACCTTTCATCCTTTCACACTCTCCAAGTGTAGGCAGAGAACCTTCCTATTGTTCACACTCCTCGAGTGTCGACAGAGAACTGGATCTCCTTGACAAGATCTTCTTATGATAAATCTGGAAGAACAAGAGAAAAGAGTGAAGTAATCACAATTCACAAATGAAGATCCTTACCTTTGAGTATCAAGTGAACACTTCACACTCCAGTAATAAGAAATCTTCTTCAAACATTTTTAAAATTAAATTTACACTCATTTAATTTCAAACATAACAACCCCTAAATCTTACTAATTTTAATCAAAATAAATATTATGTGCTAAATGTATCAAATGTTTAATTTGATGTTTACAATTTTTTAATTTGGTCCAAATGAATGTTTCGTTTGAGATGATTTTCTTACTACATTCTAAAGTTGTTTCTTAGTATCAAGTTCAAAATATTTTTTTACTAAAAAATAAAATTTTAAAATAATAACAAAATTTTCTCAAATGAATATTTTATTTGAGATACATTTCTTACCGCTTAAAATAAGATTTTCATAAAAATTTTAATTTTTTAATTAAAAATTTATTTTAAGAGTAAGAAAGCCAAAATCTTTTTTATAATCGACGTGCTGACGGCAGGAGGACTGGTTCGATACTCTCAAACAAAAAGACGGCCACAAAGATATAAAGAATCCCAACGCCAAACCCTAGACATCCAGATTTCCAATTGCGTGTTCCATAACGGCCGTCACGTAACGGAATAGTTTTTGCAGATGCCGTTATCGGCCGTCACGAAGTAGCTTCCAACGGGATGAGACTTGAGAGCCCAGACCGGAAAGCGAGAGGCCTCCATGGCCTTCTATTTCCGTGGACGAAAGCCCCATGAAAGCCTTTCTCAGATTTCTGCTACGTGTGAAATTTGGCAGATTCTTTGGTAAGTGCTTCAACTTTTCCATTTTTCTACTGGAAAGTTTGATATTTTTTGTTGTTCCAAGGTTTATACGTCTTAGGTGTTTTCTTTTTGATAGTCAAATATCGGTGAAGTTCGTTCTTTGATAGTTATGAATTGGGAATTCTGCGGTTTTCTGATCCGAGCATTTCTCTTGCTCTATCTTATTGCATGTTTGATTCGAATTTTGTGGCTTTCTTGTGTTATAAGGTGATTTACGGTATGAATTGATTGAGGCGGGGTTTGGATCTTTGTGCTTTTGGAATCTATTACTTTTATGAGAAGTGAGCTTAGAGGACGCGATGGGCCATAAGTACTTTTCCCATCTCTACAGGTTTCTGAGGATTTATTACGTCATTTGTCTATATGTTGTTCTTTGGTGTATCGTTCTATGGAAATCCGCTCCGTCTTCTTTTGTGGATTTCCATTTTCCCCTATTGGATTCGATCCTCTTCGTTTTTGATAACTTGGGGACTGAAGCTTTCTTTTTACATCGTTTTGAGTCGGCAGTACATAGAAAGAACGGCAAACTCTGTTCAGTAGTATTTGAATTGTTTACTATTTTGCTGTCCATGACTTATATGTTGTTCTTTAGTACTGTCATATTTCACTTTTTGAAGTTCATCTTGATGCTTGACCCGGGATTGATGGAACATGTATGTGACAACCTTTCTCTCCAATCCTACATGTATACGGTTATAGGATGCTCAAAATACTTTAAGCTTTGATTACTTGATTTTTGGAAAATCAAAATAATGTAGAGTTGGTAGACTATGGACACTCACTCGTGGATAGAAGATTGTAATTCATAAGCAAGTCTAGATTTCTTGAAGCTTCACCTTGATGGAATGATAATCTTCCCTTGAAGGTAGTTGAATGCTTCATGTTCTTGCTTGAATCTCTTTCTTTGTGATGCTTACTTGCTTCTTGATGAACTCCTCTCCTTCTTGATTGCCTTCTAGGATATGTTTTTTTTCCTACTCTCCTTGAATGGCACTAAGACCTTACTCTCTTCCTCTTAATTTTTGGTCGAGGAAAATTGGAGAGTGAGAGATGGATGAATCAATTTATTGAAAAGATTTGGTCTTTTTTATTCAGGCAACAATCCTTCTCGATCCAAATAGGTTGGAGGTAGTTTAAGCCATTCAAACTTGGTTTTCTACATGCTTGTACAACCCCTCGTTGTATGATTTGATTTTATAAGTTGCAATTAAGCTATCCAACTTTATTTTTATTTTCCTCCATGACATCTCCATATGTACCTTTGTGCTCCTTGGAAATATCTTGAACTTTGTCCTGAATTTTGTTTTGAACTTTGGGTTTACATTTGGGCTTGAGGTGCTAACTCTAATGCTAGCCCAATATTGGTACACTCTTCTAGTCCTCCAATTTGGCTTGGTTGGATGATTTTCCAATATCAAATTTCTTGGAAGTGTGACCCGGATCAATGCTATAATTGGTTTTATATCTTAAATTTATGAACTTACATGCTTTAAAAAGCAATACTTTCTTTTCTTTCTTCTCTTTATTATTATTTTTACGCACTAGAGATTGGAAAGATGGCAGTACAAAAGGCTGCTCCTTTGCTAGGGAATTCTTCTCTTTGGAATCAATGTTTTAGGTATTGTTTGTTATGATTTTTCAACTTTTTGTACGTTACACTCGTTAGCATGAGTATAATGAAGGTGTACTTCAGTTTTTATTGTTATAGAGTAAACCTCATTTACTGTCTCATAATAAGAAAAAACTATTTTTTCCTTTATAGTTTTCTTAAGACTTTTAATGAATCTTTATGGATTAATACATTGAATTTTCAACCAAAAATCATTTTTCATATAACTCTCCAAACCTTTCACAAAATTCTTTCACACTTCAAGGTTTTTCTTCTAAACTTTAGGATATGCTTGGGGCGATGTAGCTTTTTATAAAAGTGATTATAGAGTTATTGTGAAGTAAGCAATTTTTTGTAAAGTTAAAAATTTTTAGAAGATAGACATTAGCCTTCCTATAGCTACCACACTAGTTTAACTAATTCTTAAAAGCAACTTCCCACCACAAAAATTTTTGAAATCAACATGAAACTAGTAGCCAAATAGATGTATGACTTTAATTAAAAGAAAAAAAAGATTTATGATAGCGGTCTGAAAAGCGAAGTAGTGAGAAAACTATCCAAAATAGATCCTCATAAGTTGTTAAATTGATTGTCATAATATTATAATGTCAAATATTTTTGTTTGAATATTGTAGTAGTTTGTATTCTTTTCCAAAATATTTGAGCAGAATGTACAAATTTATTATAAGCAAATCTTAAATGTTTTTCAGTAATTATGTGGTAGTTACGATGTTATCAAAACTAGCTAAATTGTCTAATAAAGCATTGGAATTTTGTTCATCATTAAATGTAAATACTTAGGTAATATCACTATAAACATTATCAAAATGTGAATCAAGACTATTTCTATGTTTTCAATCCTCTATAACTGACTGAATAAGCTCTCGACATTTGCCATGGTAGCTTAAATCAATGTTTAAAATTGCGTATTCGGGTATTGAGGCGTTTTTCGTTCGTGAGGCGAGGTGTAAGCCTCAAGGCATTTTGAGGCGTAAGCCTCAAAATCAAAAGATTGTGTAAACATAAAATGATAAATTTTTTATATACTACTGAGTGAATAATATAAAACATAAAAAAACATAAGATATGAAGTGAAATCAAAATATCCCAATAATAAAACAACATGAAAAAATATCTCAATAATAAGACAACTTGAAATATAGTTCAACTCAAAATTCTATCTTTTCCAAATCCCAGTATTCTTTTCATCAACATATAATTCCAATTTCCAAAAATAAATAGCAATGACATATCACATAAGAACTCATAAGTCATCAGCACTGTCATCACCAAGGGGTTCTTCATTTGAATCATCATTATGGTGAACTGCTCTCTCCCCTTCCTCCTCTCTTATAGAGTCCAATGTCGGGCATTTACTTCAAGATTTATGTAAGTTTTAACATATATAGCGTGAGGCGTAAGCCTCAAGCCAGTGAGGCGAGGCGGGCCTTAACCAAGTTGAGGCGCAAGCCTCATAAAAAAACTCGAGGCGTTTTTTTACTGGAATTACGCAAAGGCGGGCCTCAAGGCGAACCTAATATTGCGCAATTTTAAACCATGACTTAAATAATAGGGTCAAGCACTGAAAGGGGATACCGCATCCTTCAGGATGATGGCTTGCTCATGCTCTCTTGGGGGAGGTAGGCCTTGAGGCAGTTGGAACACCTCACTGAATTGTTGAAGTGGCTGGATTATTTTTGGAATCTCGCAAATATTAGGAATGACCTGTCTTTATTAGATTTAAACGAGAATTTGACTTTTAATAGGACACAATGGAGAAAAAGGATTCATGTAGCTCACCCCACGTAGTGGGATAAAGGCTTGATGTTGTTGTGCTGTTGTTGTTGCACTCTTTCTCCATGCTTCTACCTACCTCGAGGCTTTGGAGCTCCTCCTAGAATCTCATCCCTGCTCCCTGGATTGCCCTCACTATGGTCTTAAGAGAAATCTTGGTTTTAGACTGACCAGGATCTCCCCTGATATTCACCTTCCTCCCTCTCATCATGAATTCTATAGTCAATGCTTTCTAGTCCACATTGGTTTACCCTAATGGCTGCAACCACTTCATTCCCAAAATTACATATGTGCGCCCTAACTCCAAGGGAAGAAAATCCTCCTTCATTTGTATCTCCTGCAGTGCCACAATCTATCATGGGTAGATGCCTCTACTTTTCTCCATCTTCCTTGTTCCCACATCACCCAAAAATAACCTGTGTCGACTAGCTTCAGCACTAATCGGTTCACCACCTAGTTTGAGATCAATTTGTGGGTCACCCCACTATCCACCAGAACTACCACTCATTCTCCTCCTATCTATCCCCTCACCTTCATGGTGTGATTTGAGGTAAGCACCACCATTGAGTTTAGGGAGACCTCTGCCACATTTGAGTACAAATGCTCCTCCTCTTCAACCACCTCTTCCTCTAGAGTCTCCTCCTTATCATTGATTATAAGTACTTGCAGCGAATGGTTCTTGTAACAGTGGTTCGGTGCAAACTTCTCATTACAACGGAAAAATAAGCTCATGGCCCGCTTTTATTAAACTTTTTCCTTAGTCAGCTGCTTGAAATTTCACCCTAGTCGTGCTCCCAATACCCTATATTTGGGTACTTCTCTCTGAATGGGCAAAGGTTGTACCTTTGGTGCAAAAAAAGTAGTCGTTATTCAGTATGAACCTCCCAAACTACTATGTTTGATGTTTCTCTCAAGTGAGTTTTTGTCATCCACCAACTGGGCTAGCTCCATAGCCTCCATCAACCCTCGTGGCCTCAATAACCGGACAACAGCCCTGATCTCTGGCTTGATTCCCTTCATGAAATTCTCCTCCAACACTGTCTCAGTAAGCCTCCCCAATCGGCTAGAAGGGTATTCAAACATCTCTCGATAATCCATCACTATCCCTTCGTGAACCAGCTTAAAGAATTGTGGTAGAATTCTACTTCCCGGCTAGTTTGAAAATGTTCTAATAAACTATCTATGAATTTCTTCCACGATCGTATTGGTTCTCTCATGTCTCTCCACTGATACCAAGACAAGGCTTTTCCCTCCAAGCATAAAGCTGCTGACGTGAGTCTCTCCTACTCTGTCATTCCATTCACCTCAATGTATCTCTTCACTTTATAGATCCACCAGTGAGGATATTCCCCCTAAAAAACAACCATTTTCAGTTTTCTCACTCTCGGATCCCCTCTGCCCCAACTTCCTCTTCCACCTCCAGCTCCTCCATATAGCGATTGTTGTGATCTTTCCATTATTCTCTCCCATCTCTCATTTCATAGATATCATCTTCCTCAAAACGAGTCCTTATTTCTTCTTCCCAATTTCTCCTCATGTTATACCCTTCTCACCCATTTCCCTCCTAATCATTGGTTCAAGAGGTGTCATATTTTTCTGTTGCCCATGGTTCCTACCTGTCGATCATCCCTCATTGGTCGATATTAGGGTTTCCCCCTCTTCCTTGGCCACCCATCGGTGCCCTCGCCTCCGATGTTGACAGTTAGGTGTGAAGCTCCAATATTTTCTTCATCATTTCCTCTAGGTTAGAAAAGATGAAATCCTTTCCTCAACTTCAGATTTGAATTGACCAACTTCTCCTTCTAGTTTCTCTTCAAAAGTATCAACTTTCTTCAATGCCATAAATCTTAATTTGATACCAATTTGATAGGACTTTGATAATCAAAACAACACACAACAATATAAAAAATAACAACTTACTCCAAACAGATCCAGAAATAACACAAAGAGAGCTATTTTTACTAATTTCCAAGCAAAGTAAGACAAAATACAAATTGATTCATTGTTCGAGAGGTGAATCGTCTCTCCCACAATTCCTAGCAGATACTTGGAACCCAAATACCTCACAAAAACTACTGTAGAAATTCAAAACATAACATAAAATCTATAATCTCTCCCTTTAAACAGCCCAAATCCTTTAATAAATGCCCCTTACATATTTCTCAAAGAGTTTCTGCCAAAACCTCTTCTCCTATAGGTGATAAAGGAGGTTTTGGGCCCCCCTGGGCAGCTGGGCTGCTTCCAGCCTCATCAAAACCCTTGTTATTTGTCAGTTTCTTCCCAACTCATGCATGGCGTGCAATCTCACTTAAACACCGTTATATATAGCAGCCAAAAATGTTTTAATCTCACTATTTCTATGCGTACAAAAAGAAGAAAACATCAGCTCTATATGAAATCCATTTCTTTTTGTAATTTAACATAAAAATGTTTATTTTCTCACCGATATTGTAATAACTGGGACATACTGCACTTTGGCTGATTGCAGTGTCATAGTGTTGAGAGCCGAGACACGAAGAAAGTGTAGCGTTATGCTATCTAGGTCAACCTTGTACAACTTTCTCTTTTGATTAGACTTGATGTATTAATTTTAAAATTTGATTCCCATACTATTGACATTTTATACCTGCTATATGCACCCAAATGTGCTGCCTAACTATTTCACTTCATTGATTTCATATAGGATGACAGATGTATCAACGTTCTCTTTCTAATGTAAGCCTAGCAAGCTGCTTTTCAATAGCTCATGATCAGCATATAGAAATGAATAGCAGTGTTGCATCCCCACATGCTGGAGGAAATAACCTAAATAATCCTGGTTCAACCGCTAGGCAGAGATTGCGCTGGACAAATGAACTTCATGAGCGATTTGTGGATGCTGTTGCTCAACTAGGAGGACCAGATAGTGAGTGTTCTTTATTTCAAACTTGTCATTCATTCCCAATTTAATTTTGTTGTTAGTTCTATTTTGTATGAAGAATCTTTGGCTTAGCCTGGCATAAATGCCATCATTATGCCTAACTTGCTAGACACTGAAATACAGTATCTTATTTAAGTCAAGACGAAATTGTTATTTATTCTATAAACATGATAGAATATAGCACCCTTAGATAGGATATATCCTCTCTTCAATTTTCAAAGTTATTGCTTTTAACTATTTTATTGGATATCTTTCAACCAATAAATGTAGCAATTCCTTAGAATCCTCTTTTATTTTGCAGGAGCCACTCCTAAAGGTGTCCTTAGGGTTATGGGTGTGCAAGGCCTGACCATATACCACGTGAAAAGCCACTTGCAGGTATTTAGAGGATAGAAATGGTTTTTAAACATATATGCTATTTTTGACTATGCTTTTTTGTTTCTCGTAGTTGTGGCTAACACCATTAATTTGATTCATGCAGAAGTACCGTCTTGCTAAGTACCTTCCAGACTCTTCAGCTGAAGGTAGAGCCATACACTTTGTTTGTGTAAAACTATCTATATTTTGCAGATTTACTATATTCAATTTTCATACTGAAAGGTTTTTTAATTATAGGTTCCCTTCCAACCTAAATCTTTTCCTATTTGTTTAGGTGCTAAAGTTGAAAAGAAGGAATCCGATGATGTTCTTTCCAACCTTGAAAATTCCACGTGAGTGCAGATACTCTCTTATGCCAATTCCGAGCTTTAGAATTGCCGTGTCTTTTTGTTATGCTTATGAAATTTTTATTTCACATATGGTTCTCTATATTTCTGGCCCACCAACAGCGATAGGAAATAAATAACCAAATGAGAAGTTTTTAATTAAAATGTTCTGCACCTGTAGTAGCACTTGGCAGTCTATCCAAGGTTTGTAGGGCGCGTTCCATGTGAAGGATCATTTCATGTTCTTTCTCTTTGAATTTGTGTGTTTTACCGGAGCTGCGAAGCTTTGTCTTCTATGGAAAAAGGAAAAATCAAACTTCTTTTCATTGATTATAGCTGCGGTATTAACCTGCTGTTTGAGAAGACCGTTTATGCATTTCATGTAACAAAATGTTATGATTACAAACTTGATTTGAGTCCATATAATACTAACCCCTTTACAATCCTGGATTTAAGTTGCCACATCTTGTTATGGAGCATGAACTAAAGGAAGATCATACTTGGGTATGATATATCAATGGTCAAATACAATTCCAACCTAAAAGCTTCAGCCTAAGGGAGAAGGGTGATCACTCGGTATTTCTATGCCAAAATATTTTCCTATCATCTGATGCAAGAATAAATCTAGTATTGTCACATGCTTTAACTATCTTCTCTTAACATGAGAGCTCTCCACATCAACCAACTAGCACTACTCCTTAAATGCATGATTCCTAATATTATCAAGTATCTGATGCGTCTTGGAAGTAAAAAGAACAAGTAGATGAGCAGAAAAAATGTAGGAACACAAATATGGGGGCTGATTTTTAATTTTTCCTTCAATAATAATGTAAGATACAATTGATCTACTATTCAAGAGATAGATCAGCTCTCCCACAAACCCTAGAAATAAAATTCAGCTAACAAAAAATCTTAACCCTAGACAAAGCTCCTTAAATAGCCCTCGCATACAATAAACACAATTGGAACCTTCATAAACAGCATAAACGCAATTAGAAAACCTTCCTAAATAATTAAAACTTTCTTAAACTGCATAAACACAATTAGGAAACCTTCCTAAAAATCTCCTCCATTGATTCATCCTCCTTAGATAATGAATAATAACTCCCTTGGGCCCCACAACAGTCCCCATCCTTGGCATATCAATACCGCTTTGATTATAGCTGTGTCATTAACTTGGTGTTTGAGAAGTCCGTATGCGTTTCATATAACAAAATGTTATGATTACAAACTTGATTTGTGTCAATATAATACTAACCCGTTATAATCGTGGATTTAAGTTGCCACATCTTGTTATTGAGTATGAACTAAACGAAGATCAAACTTGGGTATGGTATATCAATGGTCAAATACAATTTCAACCTAAAAGCTTCGGCCTATTTGAGAAGGGTAATCACTTGGTATTTCTATGCCAATATATTTTCCTATCATGTGATGTAAGAATAAACCTAGTAATTTCATATGCTTTAACTATCTTCCCTTAACATGAGATCTCTCTACCTCTGCCAACTAGCACTACTCCTTAAATGCATGATTCCTAATATTATCAAGTATCTTTTGCGTCTTGAAAGTAAAAACAACAAGTAGATGAGAAGAAAAAATGCTGGAAGACAAAGATAGGGGCGGATTTTTTATTTCTCCTTCAATATTAATGTAAGATACAATTGATCTACTATTTAAGAGGTAGATTAGCTCTCTCACAAGCCCTAGAAATAAAATTCAGCAAACAAAAAATCATAACCCTAGACAAAGCTCCTTAAATAGCTCTCACACACAATAAACACAATCGGAATCTTCCTAAACGGCATAAAAACAAATAGAAAATCTTCCTAAACATCATAAACACAATTAGGAAATCTTCCTAAATAATTAAAACTTTCTTAAAATGCATAAACACAATTAGGAAACATTCATAAATAATTAAACTTTCTTAAACTGCATAAACACAATTAGGAAACTTTCCTAAAAAGTTCCCCCTTGATTCCTCCTCCTTAGATAATGAATAATAACTCTCTTGAGTCCCATAAGGGGCCCCCTCTTGTCGTATCAATACCCGTGATTCTCAATTCGCATGTTGTATCCCCCCCCCACCCCAAAAAAAAAAAAAAAAAAAAAAAAAATGTTGTCCTCAAGATAGAAGTATAGGAACTGTTTCATAATCATCTCGTATGGCTCCCGTGTGGCTTCGTACTCCGACAATTCCTTTTACTTGATTAGTTCCTCTCTTGCTCCTACTTTCCTTTGGTGCACCCCTTCTACTCGCAAGAGTTCTAAAATAACCTCCATGCCTTCTATCAAAGTCAAAAGTAGTGAAGACGGTGTGTGATCTCTTATTGCCTGCCTCAGCTGTGAGACATGAAATATTGGGTGTAAAGCTAATGAAGATGGTAATCCTAGTTGATAGGCCACTGCTTTAATGCACTCCGAAACCTCATAAGGCCCAAAGTATCGTGGGGACAATTTCTCATTCCTCCTCCTGGCTTGTCCTGTTGGTAGGGTCTCAGCGTCAAGTAAACCATGCCTCCTGGCTCAAAGTGTACTTCTCTTTTGTACTCATCAACCTTCTTCTTCATGATCTATTGGGCCCTCAATAGATGTCCCTTGAGTTATGCCAATATCCTATCCCTCTCCTCTCAGTAATAATCTACACTTGATACCGGTGTAGTACTATGCCCATAATGTATCAAATGAGATGAATCTCTACCATAGAGAATCTTGAAAGAGGTAGTCTCTGCTACTGAATGGTATGAAGTGTTATACCAATACTCGGCTCAAGCAATTCAATTTGCCCAACTCTTTGGAGTATCCGATACAAAACATCACAAGTAGGTCTCCACGCTTCTATTTACTACCTTTGTTTGGCCGTCTATCTAGGGATGATATATCGTGCTTCTCTTTAGGATTGTACCTTGTAAATGGAACAACTCATTCCATAAATGGTTAAGAAACACCTTGTTTCTAACATAATAGATTATGAAAATTCATGCAAGCACACCACCTCTCATATGAAAGAAATAGCCACAAAGATTGCAGTATAAGGGTTCTTCAGAGAGATAAGTGTGCATATTTGCTCAAACGATCCACTACTACCAGTATCACAAAACATCACTTCAAATGTGGTAACCCCTAGATGAAGTTCATCATCACCTTCCACACCCTCTCTGGTAGAGCTTAGGTTGTAGTAATCCTCTTGGTCTCCACACATCTGTTGACTACCTCCGCCTGCGTTGCTGCTTATCCCCAATTGAAATTGTCCTTCTTCAACTGCTTCGTTAATAGCCATGCTATCGTGTCATAGCCCCATACAAACTTCCGGTAGTATCCTATGAGACCCAAGAACCCCCTCAATTCCTTCAAGTTCTTAGTCAAAGGCCAATCCAGTATAGCCTTGATCTTGGATTGGTCTGCTGCTACCCCTTATTTGCTTACCACATGTCCTAGGCACTTCATTTGTCGATGTGTAAAGCCTTTACATTTCGAATATTTCTAAAAGATGAATATGATTTAAATAAATTAAAAAAAAAACATATTGGGAGGCATTCGACTCTACCGAATGAGGCAGGGGATAGACCAAATTGTTATGCAATAACTCAGATAAAGACCATCTCAGTGATTACAGTGTAGATAATTCCTAAGTTATTGTCATCTATTTCAGCTTTCATTAAGAATTAAATGTAAATGATTAGAGAATTGAGAAAAAAGAAAATTTAGAGTTGAACTTGATGTTATATGACACTTTTATGCAATTCTATATTTAATTAATATTGTTTTGCTTTTATAAAATTTTAGTTTTATTTCATGCAATTTATTTCTTGTCACTTTAGATCTTATGCAATTTTTTGTTTCATATGTATGTCAATTTGTTAATTTATAATTCAATAGTAAGTTAATATGTCATCATTTAATATATTATTTAGGTATTATAAAAAAAATCACTTTTGACATTTATTATCACTTTAAGCATTTTTTTGATTTTGAGGCCTACGCTTCAAAACGCCTTGAGGCTTACGCCTCTCCTCATGAACAAAAAATGCCTCAATACCTAATTGCGCAATTTCAAACATTGTGTAAAGAAATATTTCTTCAAATTGGCATGCAGCTTGTACTCCCTTGAAGTCTCCAGTATAGTCCTCTGGTGACCCACATGCTCTGCCTCCATACGATTGTAAATCAGGATGTCAGCAAAAAATACCAATATGAATTTCCTGAGGTGGGGTTGAGAAACCTGGTTCATAAGGGACTGAGAAAATGCCTGGAGCGTTGGCGGCATACAAAAAACTAGTAGTGATCCTCATAGGTCCTGAAAGCTATCCTATGCATATCCCTCGATTTCTTTCTAATCTATTAGTATCCTGACTTCAGGTTAACCTTTGAGATGATGATCGTCTTAAATAGCTCATTAGTCACGTGGATTGGAAATTTGTCCAGCATCATTTTTTTTTAAGGCCCTATTATTCAAGCAAAATCTCAAATTGCCATTTTTTTTTTAACCAACAAAACTGGGATGGAAAAAGGGCTCACATTGGGTTTGATATTCCTGCCTCCATCATCTCCTTGATGAGCCTCTCTATCTCATCCATATGAATCTGCATGTATCGGTACAATCAGACATTGATAGATGAAACCCCATCCTTCAAGGTAATGGCATGCTCATGGTCTTGGGTGGCAGTAATCTGTCAGGTTGCTAAACAATATCAGGACTGACGCGGGAGCTATTGTACATACTCAGGGGTCTTGGCTGGCTCTGAATCTCTGACCTCCTCTAGGCTCTGTAGCTCCACCAAGTAACCCAGTAGGGCCTTGCTCCTTATTTCACCTTGACCATAGTTTTGATTGAAAATCTAGTTCTGCACAATCTAGCATCTCCTCACAGCACCACCCTCTTCTCTTCAACCTGAATCTCCATAGTCAAAGATTTCCAGTCCACCTTCATTTCCTCTATGTTCATAACCACTTCATCCCTATAATCACATCACGGCTCCCCAAATCTAAGGGAAGAAATCCTCTACTATTTGTATGTCCTTGGGTGTCAGCACCAATCTCCTACAAATCCTTCTAGTCCTCTCCACCTTCCATGTTCCCATCATTACTCCAAAGTTCCCCGTATCCGCCAACTCTAAGAATTTTTATTGCCTCCTCCCACCTGACGTATCTTTACGTTCGGTATGCCGTGTTAATGCGACACCTTGCATTCTACTTTACCCTATTGACCCGACGTTAGCCCATACGCTTTTACCTCCTTTTTTTAAATATATTGGGTTACCCCGTGGTAATGTATTTGAAATGGGCGGGAAACAAAAAAAATACGCGGCTTTTACCTCTGTCCTCTCCACCTTCCATGTTCCCATCATTACTCCAAAGTTCCCCGTATCCGCCAACTCTAAACCTTACTAGTCGATGACCTAATTTGAGTTGAAGTTGTGAGTAGAACTGCTATCCACCAAAATCATCTCTGGCCACTCCCTGATCCATCCCCTCACCTTCATAGTGGTGTGATTTGGAGTAAATCCCACCACTGAATTTAGGAACAGTTCAACCACATCAATATGTAGGTGTTCTCCTACCTCTTGTGATTCCTCACCAAACTCCTCGTTTTCGGTTTCATCATCACAACCTTGGAGTGTGCGGTCTTTGCACCGATGGTCGTCAGGTGCATGCTTCTAATCACAGTGGAAGTACAAATTGTTCACTCTTTTTTTTCTACAACTTTGCCTCTATGAGGTGCTTAAGTGGGCTTCGGGGCGAACTACCACACTCTTCTCCCTTAGTGCCTCCCGCAGAAAAGATACTGTCTGGGTCCTCAGTGCTAGTGGAGTCGAGTTACTCCTGTAAGAGCCTTCTGTGACTTTGCTTCTGCTGGTCTTCTCCATCTGTCTCCAGTCCTCCATTATTTGGGCTAGCTCCATCATTTATCTCAGTCCCTTGGTCTCAACAATCGTAGGTCTTCCCATATGTCCAGCTTCAGACCCTTCATGAAATTTTTCTCCATCTTTGCCTTCGAAATTCTCCTCAACTGCCTTGATAGCAACTCAAATCTCTCCCTATACTCCATGACAGTCCCTTCTAAGTCAAGGCAAAGAATTGCTCTTGTAGGTCTTCATCCCAAGTGACTTGGAAACGTTCCAATAAGTAATTTTTAAATTCCTCCCAATATTGGATTAGATATCTGGCCTCCCTCCACTGGAATCAAACTAGGGCTTTCCCCTCCAGACATAGCCCATACAGTCATAAGCTTATCCTTTTCATTCAACCAATTAACTGCGAAATACCTCTCCATCTAGTACATCCGTCCATGGGCATCCTCTTCAAATATCGACATCTTTAACTTCCTCACCCTAGCATCTCCACTCAAACTCCCCCCAACCATGTTTCAAGGGTGGAAATCCCACCTTTCTTACCTCCTCCTTGCATGACTTGATCCCCACCACTCGGCTCGACCCCCCCATCTTTGGTGGCCCATTCCCCTTGCCCGAAATGCCTCCCATAGTGGTCGGCCACCCTACCACCATCACCAGAAAATTATGTTCTTTCTGTTCCCCCTTCTGGGAACCCTGATCCCTCTCTTATTGAAGCTCTAGGAGGTGGCTCTCTATGAAAGAAACTCTCCTCGTCGAACTCCTCCGGTCTGACCTCCTTTTCCTTAATTCGACCAAGGGAATCCCGATCAAATCTTGGTTAGGGTTAGCAATCAGAATTGCCGGTGGAGTTTTTTATTGCATTTCCATGAGCTTCTTCATCATCTCCTCCAACCCTCCAAATCAACTCTTCATCCAATTTTCTATGGTTGAAAACTTTCCTTTGGTGGTTGAGAACTCCTCTCCACTTCGTCTTCCAACTCATCCACCTTCTTTCCTGCCATCTCTCCAAAACATTGATATGATATCAATTTGATGTATCTTGGAAGTAAAACAAGAAGTAGATTAGAAGAAAAAATACACGAACACAAAGATATGGGCTTGTTTTTTATTTCTCCTTCAATAATAGTGCAAGATACAATAGATCTTCTATTCGAAAGGTAGATCAGCTCTCCCATAGACCCTAGCTATTGCTAGGACCTTGGACAAACCTTAGAAATAAAATTCAGCAAACAAAAGATCCTAACCCTAAACAAAACTCTCCCTTAAATAGCCCTCACACACAATAAACATAATTGGAACCTTTCTAAACAACATAAACACAATAAGAAAACCTTCTTAAACATTAAAACCTTCCTAAACGATATAAATACAATTAGGAAACCTTCCTATATAGCATAAACACAATTAGAAAATCTTCCCAAACAACTCTCCCTTGATTTTTCCTCCTTACATCATGAATAGTAGCTCCCTTGATTTTAACCAGGAAATAAGTATCAGTAATTAAAGATTTGCAAAAATTGATTGTTTGAGTATCTGAATGTTGATCTCCGAAGCACACCTTGAACTGCACTATATCTTTACTGCAATGCGATAGAATGAGCTTCTCAATTCAATATGGTGTCTAACGAGTGAAAACATAAAATGATGCTTTAAATCCCACCATAGCAGTTGCATATTTATCTTTATTACGGCTTCATAAACAAGGCATTTATTGGTCAAACTCTTGGAGCATTTGCATTTTGTGGCCTTCCTATTTTTACGGTCGCCAAGCTGAACTCGCTTTGCTTACTCAAAGTATAAGCTCCTTGATTACACTGGCTCAGACTGCAGGAAAAACCGGCTTGCATACCTTATGGAAACTTCATCCAGTTAACCTCTCATTTACCCTAAAATCTCTTATGTTTTTCTGCAATCTACTGCTGCTTCTCATTCAAAATCATTGCAAGTTGATGCATTCAAGGTACATTATGCTTCCATGGTATTGTTGAAGGTTTAAAAGTTCTCTCACTCCAAGTATTGAGGCATGAAGAATAAACGCCTGTTAAAACTAGAAATTGCAAACTTATGTTAGAAACGGTCACATTTTTTATTATCATAGAAGTGTACATCCTACAGTGATGCTTTTTTATATGTTTCAAGTTTTTTTCTTTCTCACTCATATGTAAACAAATTAGTTTTAATGTACGTATCTAACTGTGTGATCGCGATTTCATCTCTTTCTTTTTGTTATCAGAGGGATGCAAATAACTGAAGCACTAAAGTTGCAGATGGAGGTGCAAAAGCGTCTACACGAGCAATTAGAGGTAAGGCAAGCTTCACTGAGATCTAATGTTTTATCTCGTGATCAAACATTTTTCATCATTTCCAAGCCTGACGCCAAATCTTTACTCCTGAGCAAAGCAATGCTAGTGCATCAGGATACAAACAATTGTGTCTCATTTTGTGTCATGCTTTTGTTCCGTTTGATCATGGAAAGTGCTCCTTTATGGGCACTTATTCATATTCTGTAATCCAAAAAGCTCTGTACTAAGTGTGTATTCTAAAAAGATGGAGTAAAAGGCTGTTTTATTTTTAAAATTGCACAACACACCGTCTTAAAGCTTGCACATGCCCCATGACGGCTATGGTGGGCGTATGCCTTGACATGGTTGAGGCATCTCTATGTAATAAACAAGAGGTATATGCCTCAAATCTTAGGCTTCGTTTGGGATGGCTTTCTTACTGCTTCTTGAAGTAGTTTTCTAGCACAAAAAAATAGATTTTTATACTAAAAAGCTGCTTTGTGAAGAAATAAGAAAGTCATCCCAAACGAAACCTTAGTGTTTAGGGTGATTTTGACAAGTACATTTATAAATAAAATATATTCTTAAAGCCTCATTTTTTTCTTTCACCCCATCTAAAAGTAAACCCCTCGGTTCCTCTCCATTGACTACCTGCGATCTCGCATGCACACTTTCACTTGACTATGCCTGCTTCTCATCCATATGCCGTTGCTCAACCACTATTGTTATGCCATCATCGTTGCAGCTACTTTGCCAAGTTGTCCTCCACATTTCCCTTATTTTGCTAGTTACAATAGCTTTTTTGTTTTTTGCTCCCTAGATTTTAAATTTCTCACTTTTCTTTGTTTAGAGTTTAATTTTTCTTTGAATATTTATACTTTGTAATACTTTTTTTGAATTAAAAATTTAAATTTAGGGTTTTCTAAAGTTGTTAGAGGTCACGTGAGAAGCTTAATGAGAGATAAAAGAGATCCTGCATGAAAACGTAATGTGTGAGTGCAACTTGGAGGGAGTGAAAAGATATATATCTATTTGAGGTGTAACTACTATAATAAAGTTATTAAAGGTGGTATGAGGAGAATGGAAGAACATCTTTTTGTCTCTCACAAGAATATTGTTACTTATGCCAAAGTGCTTGAGAAGATGGAAGATGAGATTCGTGCTTACAAGAAGCAATCATGTCAAAGGATTTGGTACAACGTCAATTTAATTACATATTAGATAGTGGATCTTCTAATGGTATTGGGCCTAATTGCAAAAATTTCTCATCTTCTTTGCTACAGATGTCAAATAAAGGTGCAAGTGGACTTATAAAATGTTAATTTGAGAGTAGGAGATAATTTATTGTTCTTATTTTATTTTGACGTACTTGATCTTACTTTGATGTTATGGAACATAAGACATGGATCATGATATGCATCAAACTCTAGCTCCTGGAAAGCATACTTTTTGATTCAAATTCAACTCGAATAGGTAAACTAAGACAAGAATGAGTAACTGGCTCATTTAATTTGCATTATTTATCAGATTTGGCCATGTAAATTAATTTGATTTGAATTTTTCTATTAAGATTCGGATTGGCTAACAAGTAGGAGTCTTTCCTGTTTAATAAAGTTAATCCTTGCCCAGTGCATAGAAATAGAGGCCTTATCACAACCAACTTCTTATATTCCATTTTTCATGACTAGCTTATCATCTATTGACATGTTATGTAAACTCGTGCATTGACGTGCATGAAATAATGAAATTACACAGTTTTTGTTGATTATCTGTCATTTCATTTTAAAGCCACTCATGAGTTTGCTGAGGCTAATTAATGGATGGATTTGTTTCGCATGATGTTTTCCATTTTAAACCGAGCTATCATCAAATTTTACTTAGAAGTTAGAAATAGCCATGGAAAATCACCCTATTCAGTCCTTTACATTGGTTTTATCTGATGACAGTCCTCCCTTGTAGACCGAGCTCTAGAATTTTAACTATTGCCATGTTCTAGTTCCATTTCTAATTTTTTTATGCACATTTTTTTTTTAATTTTGTTGTTCCTTCCTGGCTATAGCATTTCGGAAGTCATTTGCAATGGTGAACTACATTTTCTACTGTATTACTACTCTTCAATCATTTTTCTGGCATCTCTTTTTTATTATTATTTATTTTGTAATTTTATATATATATATATATATATATATTTCATTTTTCTTGCATCACTTGGATTCATACAATAATTGCTATAAGGGCATGCCCAGCTCTAATCAATTATGGGCTTGATGTAGGGTTGACCTACAAACTTAACCTTGTACTCTTAGGAATTATTTCCCATGATTCAAATTTGCAACCCATGGATCGAAATGGAGACGGCCTAATCATTCTGGCGCAAATTAAGATCTAATCTTAAAATGTGCTTTTAAGCTTCTTCTGTCTGAACTTAAAGATGAATTTTGTTGATCTTTTCCTGAGCTTTGATGGCAAGCTATCCACATTAACTCACTTACAGGTTCAAAGGCAGCTGCAGCTTAGGATAGAAGCCCAAGGTAAGTATCTGAAGAAGATCATCGAGGAACAGCAGCGACTTAGCGGTGGATTAACACCAACCTCAACCAACCAAAGCCTAGAAGATAAGAGTGATCCCTCAACCCCTGTTCCAATCACCAAGTCTTCTTTCCAAGAGAAATCCAATGGTAGCCTCTTTAATAGCTTTTCTTTTGAGGACTCTCATCATGGACCGCTCACGCCAGAAACAGGCTCTCCATCTGCAAGCCCGAAGCACGAACGCTCGGTTAGGAGGCAGGGAGACAATGATAGCCCTAAGCATGAGCTGCTGCTTGGCCATCACATTCTCGAGTCAAGCTCCAGCTCCTTATTCCTGGGCAGTGGACTTTAAGGTCACAGAGCCCCTTCCAGTAGTGAAAATATGCTCAGCAACTGTGATGCTAGAAAGTGCTTTATATGATCAAACTTTTTTAGCTGCTAGGTAGGCGTTTGTTCTTCATTGTATTGTAGGCGTTTCGAAGTTATATGGCAATGTTTGTTGCACCTGTAGCATTTGTAGCACTATTTACTGAGGGGCGTTTATTCATCCTCAGATGTATTATTTTTTAACAGTCTTTCAACAATATAAAAACTACACACTTGTTGAAGAGAGAGCATCTATATGCAGCTCACATTTTTGATAATCAAAATTCTGTTTGTGGTTTTGAGTAGAGATTCTACTTATGTCAGTGTTAGTGATGCAGTTACCAAGCTGAGAGAGGGAGCCCCGGGGGGCGTGGGAAATTATTAGATTCGGACATCGGACACAACTTATCGTTCGGTACTTCACAACACCGGACAATACTGATCTCGGTACTTTACAGTACCGAGTATACTGAGCTACTGCTTGGTACTTTTCAGTACCGAGTTTAGTACCAAGTAGAGGGTGATGTGGCGCATTTTCATTGGCTCCGGACGGCGTCCAGTGTCCGAACCCATTAATTTCCCCTGTGGCGTGGAGGCCGGATTGCTAGGGTATTGGCTCTGGGTGTAAGTAGGGTAAAATCTGCAGGGGGTGCATCAGATTTCGGCATTCAAGGTCTGTCTTGTACATTGGTGGCAGGCAGCCTTATTTTGTTATGTGGCCTGGACATTATACTTCATGACTTACCTGCTCCAAAGAAACAGAAATCTTAGTGCAGTCTAATTAATACTCTGTGAAGAAATATCTAGACGCTAGTTCTATACATGCATGAATGGCATATAAGTCCTGCCCTAAAAACTTCCATTGAAGGATAAGCTTTGGTTTCATGGAATATCATCACAGGAAGTTTCACCAAATCAATTACAGGGCATCACACCAATTCTAGAGTACAAAACCTTGATGGTTATCCCCATTGGAAAAATATGGAAGAGAAATAACATCAAACCCTTAGAATGAAATCATAGTAAATTTTATAAGCTTGATCTCTGTTTAGATTTCAATCTGACACCATGAAAGTTTTGGCTTTGTGGATCGGGTGATTTTTAAAAAAATTGTAGGATGGCTTCGAAAAGTTTAAGAAGCTATACTAGAAGTGTTTGTTGCTGATGAAAATTAGTAAATATTAGCTCATTTCAAATAAGTCTTGATTCAAAGCACCAAAAAAAAAAAAATTCAAACAAAATTAAAATTATAGTTTGGGCTTTGGAAAATTCAACCTCAACCCTAATAAGACAGCTTTTGTGTTTTCTGTTCAAATTTTTATAAGGAAAAAAAATTCAACCTTAACCCTATTATGGTGCAGATAAGACACTCCATAGAGATTTTGTCCTCATTTTATGAGAACTTATGAATTGGTTCATGATTTCCCATAAGCGCAAGCCTATATGAGTTATTACCACTCTTAATGACTAGAGAGAACTTTTGATTAAGGTTAGTTATTAGAATCTAGGTGCTTGATATATAGTAGCAATCAAATTTAATTTATGATTGAGAATTTGTCATCATTTATTTAAAGCAAATGGTGAAGAGAATGATAACAAACCCAATCAAAATCTCATAGTTTAGTTATCCTGGTTTATCATGGACCCTAGAGTAATAACCCGATTTTTTTACATGACTTTAAAATGAAAATTTGAATTTCTATTTAAAATAGAATGCTGCGGCGTTGAGCTAGTGGACACTAGTACATTGGCCTTCGAGCACAATAGCGTCTTTAGCATTGAAGCTTATGTTGTATAGTAATTCCAGATTCAACATGCAGTGTTGCGATCCTGGGTGGTGGCGCTACACACTTTTATTTTTATATTTAATACAACCTATTTTCTCTCCACTCATCCTCACTACCACTAGCACTGATTGCTGAAGAAAAGGAAGGGGATAGGAGGAGAGGAAAAGAAAGTTCACGTTCTGGTAGTCGGTCCACTTATTTGTTCATACAAAAATTGCTCAAATTGTTGTAGGTAATTTTTCTCCTATTTCTGTTTATAAATATTTTAATTTTAACAATCCAACTCCTTTTAAATTTAATTTATTACATTTTTTCGGATTTAGTGAATTTCTATCCCATATTTTTTTATATGTTATAGTATTGATTGTTTTGGACTGATTGATTGTGTGATTTTACCGAGTAAAACAAATGTTTTTTTATATTTTCAATGATTTGCAAGAATAGAGGTTTTAGTTTTAACTATTTACAAGAATAGAGATTTTGGTATTTTTAATATGAGCATAATATTAATACAAGCATTGTGAATGAATACAAGCATGTATTTGGATAATAGCTGGTTGTTATTACTATTATAATATTGTGATAACATTACATTTGCTAGTTTACTACACTATTATTATTACAATGTTTAACTATTCTACTGATTACTATTACTGTATCATTTTACTGCTACTATCACTAGTTTTATGGATATTGATGTTGTTATCGATGATACTAATGTTATTACTGTTATTAATATTGATTTACTATTTACTAATTTACTGCTATTGAACACATGATTCATGCATGAGGACAAACAAAAACTACTTTTACTAATGTTGGTTGAAGACTGACTGACCTGTACAGGATGGTGCGCTGACGAGCTATTTTGAAAATACTATTATTTGGTTTTATCATCAACTAGTTCACTTGATTTACTGATTATGAGTTATAAGGAGTTATCATTATGCAAACAGACAATGAATGATGACTTTGTTTATCGAGCTAACAATTATTGATTACTGATTACTGACTACTAAAAAAATAACGCGCAAGCTAGAACTCCTTACTTGTTTAGCATGATTACTGGAATGCATATTACTACACTTATTATTACACTGTTTAACTATTCTACTGATTACTATTACTGTATCATTTTACTGCTACTATCACTAGTTTTATGGATATTGATGTTGTTATCGATGATACTAATGTTATTACTGTTATTAATATTGATTTACTATTTACTAATTTACTGCTATTGAACACATGATTCCCTTACCAAGCAAGTGATATTGAGTATGTGTGTAAGATACCGATTGGATACTGATATAGAATGATTGACCCTCATGTGTATACTGATTTGATTACACTGCACTATTATAGATTCTATTAATTTTCTTAGATGTTTTTTGGTTTTTTTATTTACATGATTTCTTTATTGCTATGACACACGACGTGAAGGATTATTTACTACTTATTGATTTAACCTCCATAATAATTTCTTAATTTAATGATTTATTATTTTACTTATTTATCAATTCTACTATTTGTGTACTACACCATTTTACCATGCTTTCATACCGTACTGTTATATTATTTTACAAATTTTATTGCTAATACATGTGTTTACTATTTCTAAATAAATTCAAGATCATATTGATTGCTACTATTATGAACTGACTAACGACATATGTACAACTTCTTTACCGTGCTTTGAGTTTAGTTGTAGGATTTAGTGACTTGCTAGACATTTTAGCTCATTATATGTTATTTAAATAATTTTAGGTGGACAGGGAATTAGGAGTGTGAGATTGATCATTTATAGGGTCCTCCAAGTATTTTTTCTATTAATTTATTAGTTATTCTTTCATGGTCAGGAGAAGATAGATAATATGTTATGATTTTGTAACTCCTAATTATTGGTATAATTTTGGAGCATGAATATTGATATTTTGATCAATAAAATGATTACAGTTGCTAGTTTATATTTCTGATAAAATAAATTAGATATCTTTGATGATCATTATTATAATATAAAAAGATTAATTCTTTCAAATTTGATTATGTGACAAAAATAATAATTAGTATCAGAGCAGTTGTTAGAAGAATTGAATTATAAACCAGAGTTATAGGAATTGATTGTGACTCAGGTAGATTGGATAGATTAAGGTGTGTTATTTTTCATGTATAATTGATTGCATGAATGACTTATTCAGATCAGAATGTATTGTACAAGTGGATAATTGACATGGATATACTAGAACAAATATATCAAATGAGAAACACAGTGCAACTATAGTATCCTTAGACAATATTATGCAGTTGGCTAGTGTTCTAGCATAGGTAATAGATGATAAATAGAGTAAGACATCTAGGAGTAAGGAGAAAAATTGGGACAAACATTTATAGATATTTCATAAACTGAATGTCCCACTACTTAAAGGAGCTTTATGACCCAAACCTATAGAATATTGGTTTCTGAGGATAGGTAAGATCTTTGACAACATGTAGTGTCCATAGAACAGGAAAGTGCCACTAGCAGTGTTTTTATTTGAAGGAGAGGCTAGTAGAAGGTGGATAGGACAACAATGAGAGAAGCTCCAAGGGAAGGTAAATGCAAAGATTACTTTGGATGAATTCATTACATTGTTCAAAATGTGATTTGTTCCTCCTTCAGCCAGACGATAGATGTAGAACTCTTTCTTAAGATTGAAATAAAAATGTAAAATATTGATGTATTATGAAGCTGAGTTTACTGCAGTGGTTAGGAATGCTCCACATTTAATTTCCACTATTAAAATGTTATAAATTTCTTCATTGTTTGAATAGGGAATTGAGATATCCTTAGTGCCTCTGTGAATTCAAGAGTTTTTTGAGTTAGTGGCAAGTCAAACTAATAAAGATTGATTTGGCAATATCGACATCCATGCATGATATGAGCTCTAAATATGATGTGAACATGAGGAGGACCAGAGATGAATCAAGCATGGATAGAGAAGATGTTAGTGATGAGAAAGTAGATATAATGGTTTGAGGGGTCTATATCAACAACATCTAACAACAGCTACAATGAATGTATTTATTATGGAAGAAGACATTCGTGTTAGTGGTACCTTCTGATAAGATGATGTTTTTAACAAAGACAACAAGAACACAAGGTATCAAATTATCCCCATAGATGATTTAGAGGGAAAGC
The DNA here is from genome assembly GCF_001605985.2 of Dendrobium catenatum. Taxonomy (NCBI): domain Eukaryota; kingdom Viridiplantae; phylum Streptophyta; class Magnoliopsida; order Asparagales; family Orchidaceae; genus Dendrobium; species Dendrobium catenatum. Next base: position 314,958 of record NW_021319083.1, on the reverse strand, counting down.
TGATTCTAAAGTAGGATAGTCAAGGCAGATTGAAAGACAAAGGACTACATGAGCGAGAGTATATCGTGAAAGATCTATGACTAGGGACGTGATAGAGTTGTCAGTGGTAACCATATGGAGATTATTACATAAGGATCGATAACACCGACAATACCTACTTCAATGATGTGATGAGTGTATAACCCATAGTATCAGGAAGACATATAACAACTTGAGAGTTTAACTAGTAAGAAATTTATTTTGAATGATTGATTGATATAATCTTTCATTGCATAAGTGAAGGACATATGATTGAATAAATTATATGATAGATATTAATTATTGATTTGGTGTGAAACATTAGACAAGCTTTAGATTTGTCTTTTACTTGATTTAAATATTTATATGGATTTATTTTGTACTAGTTTGTGCCTGAATTTTAAGAGAAATATTGGAGGATAATATTTTTTTAAGGTGGGTAGATTGTATCAACCCATTTTTTTTAAAATGACTTTAAACTGAAAAGCTAAAATTTTATTTGAACTCGAGCACTATGACAATGAGCTAGAAGACACTGTGGTGATAGGCCTTTAGGTACATCAGTGCAATAAATTATTATTATGGAATTAAAGTCTTTGTTCTACAATAATTCTTGATTCAACATGTTGTACTATGACGCTGGGTAGTGGTGCTACGATGTTACACACTAAAATTTAATTATATATTAAAACCTATTTTCTCTCCATTCACTCACCCTCACCACCACTCATGTTGACTGCTTAAGAAATGGAATATGGGAAGAGGGAGAAAAAAGAAAGTTTGCGCTTTGGTCGCTGACATACTTCGCCATTTTTATGAAAATTGCTAAAATTGAGGTAGGTGACTTTTAAAGACTCTACAAATTCTATTATGAAAGAATATGTAGAAATTACAGTAGAAAAGGAGGTTTCAAAGGCCAAGAAGGTTGATAATGGGAGTGAATATGGTCCATGGGTTCATGTGGATTATGGGAAGAGAAGAGGTAAAAATTTCAAAATCCAGAATAAATGGACAAGACAAGAATTTTCTGTTAAGAAAAAGTCTGATGTGGGAGAAGGAGACAAATCAAAGATTCAAAATTTTGTTGAACCAAAAGATGCTGTAAGCAGTAGGAAGGAGAAGTTTTCAGAAAATGCTGTGGTGCGTCCTAGCAAGAGTAGTGAAGATCTTGAAATTACCACAACTGGCAGTAAATGTTTCAATAAACAGATAGATGAAGGTTGCAATCTCAACAAATTTAATGTTTTAATGAAATTAAGAGAAGAAGGGGAAATAGTTGAAGATGAAGATGAGATTCCTGTAGTAAATTCAACTACAGACTCAATTCCTGTTTCTAATATAAATAAAGATGAGCTTAATGACAGTAATTTGGAAGATCTTTCCAGCAAGGCAGAGGAAGGTTCAAGCAAGTCAAGGAGGAAAGGGACTAAGCAATTAAAGAGCTTAGGTCCCATCAGGCTAAATCTGAGGATCAGGAATGGGGACAGTGAAGTCAAAACAAGGGCGGGGAACCTTTTCCCCTTGGATAATTAATGTCTTCAATCAATTTTTGGAATTATAGAGGAGCTAAGAAATCTAAAGCTTCTCTATTTGCAAAGGATTTCATTAAGGAGTTTGGGTTATTCTTCCTTGGTTTAGTTGAAACTAAGCTTATGGTGATGGATAAAAAGATTGTGAGTTCCATTATTGGGAATGGTTGAGACTTTTGTCATGTTCCTTCTGAAGGCCTCTCCGGAGGTTTTTTAGTTATATGGAGGCAAGATTTGGCCACTTTTAAATTGCTGGAAGCTTCAACACAAATGCTTATTGGAGATTTGGAAGTTATCAATAAGGGCACATGGAGAATTGCTACCATTTATGGGAACAAAGATATGTACAAGAGAAGGACTTTATGGGAGAGATTGAAGCATCATTTGATTGAAGATTTCCCTATGGTCATAGGGGGAGATTTTAATTGTCTTTTGTCCAAGGAGGAAAAAAAAGGGGGAAGAGATTTTGTATTTGGCTTGGGCCCTAAAGAGATGAAGTCTTTTATCATGAGAAATGATTTGCATGAAGTGGATTGTGTGGGGCCAAAATATACTTGTTGTAACAACAAGAAGGGAGCTGAGAGAATTCTTGAGAAGTTGGATAGATGCCAAGTCAATTCTAGTTCCTTTTCTTCAAATAGATTGATAGTGAGGCATTTGGCAAGAATGGCATCAGATCATTGTCCGATTTTGTTGAACCTGTTGGACCTCAAAAATACAAATAAGAAGGTATTAAATTTTGAAGAAGTGTGGACTACAATTCCTGCTTCGATTGCTGTAGTTAAAAAATCTTGGGAAAGGAAAGCTTCAGGGAACCCTTCTCAGGCTTTAAACCAAAAGCTTAAGAGAACATTGAAAAACCTTTATTACTGGAGTAAGGCTAAATTCAAATCATTGAATTTATCTAAATAATAACTTAAAGCAGAGGTGTTGAGACTGCAGGAGTTGGATACAGCAGACGGATTCATCCCAGATCAAATTCAGTGGGAGCTTAAAATCGAATTGGAAGAACTGAATTCTGTAATGGCTCGGTTAGACACCTGGTGGAAACAGCGTTCTAAAATTAAGTGGTTGGTGGAAGGGGATACAAATTCCAAATTCTTTCAAGCTTATGCAAGTGGAAGAAGAAATGGCAACTTCATTCATAAAATCAGAAATGAACAAGGCATAATGGTGGAAGATCATAAAGAAGTTGAGGAGGTGCTGTTTCGATATTTCAGCAACAAATGGGATACAAGATATTGTGATTTGGAGAATTGGCCGGCTTCAATTTCAACTTTGAACAATGAAGATAGAGAATTGCTGAGCAGGGAGTTCACTTTTGAAGAATTGGAGGGAGTTATCAAGTCGTTAAGGAAGAACATTGCTCCGGGCCAGATGGTATGTCATACTCTTTTTTTAAACATTATTGGCATATCATACAATTGGATATGTGGAAAGCAGTTGCTCATTTTTTCAAAAGCGGGAAGATGGATGATTCTTGGAAAGACACTAATATAGTTTTGATTCCTAAAGTCAAAACTCCTTTATCTCCCTCAAACTATAGACCCATTAGTTTATGTAATTCGGTCTATAAGATAGTGGCTAAAATGCTTCTCAATAGACTTTTATTGGTAATTCCTAAAATTATATCGGTTGAACAAGTGGATTTTTTGAAGGGAAGATCACTCTCGGATCATGTTCTAGTGGCACAAGAAATTTTTCACAAATTTAGGCATTCCAAATCTTCCAAAGGAATGGTAGCATTCAAGATAGACATGGAGCAAGCCTATGATTCTATGGGATGGCAAACATTGGTTAAATTTTTTTTTTTAATTTCCCTATCAATTATGCTAATTTGATTGTTGAATGTGTCACAGATCCTAAATTTTCTATTCTTATTAATGGTTCATATTCTAAGAAGATTGAAGCAAAAAGTGGATTTCGTCAAGGTTGCCCTCTTTCTCCTTTTCTATTTGTTATGTGTGCTCAACTTCTCACCAATGCATTCTTTCTAAATGGGAGATCCATTGGGATTGGAGTTTCTCCCAATGGGCCAAAGGTATCTCATCTTCTGTATGCCGATGACATTATTGTCTTTTCTAATGCCCAATTAAAATCGGTTAAAATTGTTAAAAAGATTCTTATGGATTTCTGTGGTTGGACGGGGAAAATGATGAATTTGCAAAAATCTTGCATTCTTTTTGGGTTATCTGTGAAGACTAGGATGAAGAAGAAGATTTGTAAAACTATGAAATTTAGAGAAGTGAAAGAATTCAGTTATTTGGGAATCAAGGTGGTGCTAAGGAGGATTTCTTAAAATGATTATCAATTTCTTATTGATAAAATGATGAGTATGCTTGGTGTTTTGGAAGGTAAACTCATCTTTCTTGTTGGAAAGATTTCTTGGTAAAATCGGTGCTATTATCTTATCCTACTTTTCATTCTACAAACTCGTTGGTTCCCAAACAAGTGCTGAATGAAATTGATAAACTTTGTAGAGGTTTTATATGGAACAAATTTGATGGTAATGTAGGTCTTCACTATGTTAACTGGGATCTTTTATGCAAACCGAGAAGATGGGGAGGTATGGGCATTAGTTCTTGCTCTAATAAAGCTGGGCCTTTGAGGGCTAAGCTTCCTTGGAGATATATTCAAGGGAAAGAGTCTCTTCTGCATAAAGTTTTATTTCCAAAGTATGGGAGTAATCTGGAAATGGAATCTGGGAGGAAAAATGTATCAGTTTCATGGAAACTGATTTGCAATGGATTCAAGTATTTGAAGCCAATTATCAAATGGACAGTTGGAGATGGAAAATCAATTAATGTTTATGAAGATATATGGGTTTTGGAAAAAAGTTTTCAGCTTTGGCCTACTTTTATCAAACCAACGGAAAGCAATTTTTTAATGGTGGAAAATTTCTTATAGAATGGAGTTTGAGACATTCTAAAACTGAAAGAATTCTTTGGAGAAGAATTAATCAAACTGATCTCATCTACTGTTTTAAGTAATGGTGAAGACAATTTAGAACTTATTTATAAGCTCTCAGGGAAAACTTTATCTGCGCTCGCATCTGAGGCTTTGGATACTGAAAAAATAGAGAATGCTCTTTAGACACGGTTTGATAAAATGAAGCTCAATCCGAGAGTGAAAGTATTCTAGTGGAGATTAATCAACAATGCAATTCCAACTTATCATTTTCTATGCTTTAGGAGATTGCAAGGTTATGATAAATGTCCTAGAGGTTGTGATGAAGTGGAGAACATTGATCACATTGTTTTCCGATGCAAGAAGATTAAAGAAGTAATTGCTATTTTAAACAAATGGGGATTTGGTATTCCAGATTTTACTTCTTTGGAAGATTGTTTCTTATGGATGGATTTGCAAAATTCATGGATGAAAAATCTGCTTTGTAATTCTATATTCCATTCTTGGAAGGCAAGGAATATTTATGTTCATGATGGGAGAAAAATCAGTGCCGTATTGACTGCTTCTCAAGCAGTTTGTAACTCTGCAGTTTTTAACAACCTTAGCTACGCAAATTAAGGTATAGAGAGTGCTAATCAACCATTTGGGTTGCTGAATTCTTGGCATTCTCCTCCACCTGATTGGATTAAAGTTAACATAGATGCTGCTCTTCACAACTCATATAAGGCTAGAGTAGGAGGGGTATTTAGAGATCATTATGGGAGATTTTTGTTGGCTTTTGGAAAGACTCTTATTCATTGGGATGCATTGGCTGTAGAACTTCAAGCTATCCTCACTCTTAAACAAGTTATCAAAGATTGGATGCTAAACTACAAAGGACTTATCATTGAAGGAGACAACATGAATGTGATCATCAAGGTTTTGGTGAATAAGGGAGGTAACGAAGAAATTGACATTTCTTTTATTAAAAGTTTTGATTATGTTATTTTTAAACATGTTAATAGGGAAAACAATAAGTTAGCGGATCTTCATGCTAACTTTGCTTGCTTTAGCTCATTTATGTGGAATGATGTGAGTTTAAGTGACATCCCTCCTTCCTTCATCAAATTGTTGGAGAAGGAGTCGGATGCTTGTAGAGTGTAGTTTGTTTGTTTCTTCTTTTCAATAAAGCTTTCTTACTTTGCCTTAAAAAAAAAAGACTTTTATCATATATCTATTTTCAAATATTTTGATTTTGATAGTTTGACTATTTTTAAATTTTAAAAAACATTGACATAGCCATTGCCAGGTCCCAAGTCTTAGATGGAAAAAGTGAAGGGTTGTGTTAGGTAACTGTCAACCAGTATAAATTTTGTCAAATAATCATGACATGAATCCTTTAAAAGATTATTTTAATGCTTGGGCCTCCCCTGAAAGTGACACGATATATGGCCTAAATATAATGACAAGTGTGCAAAGGCTATTACATAGGCTCCCGGGTGCAGTATTAAATTGGCAATAGTTCCCATATTAAGGACATATGTGAGAAAAGAAGCTAGTCCATGAACCAAAAATTAGGATAGGAACTTAGAATATAGGTCCCCTTACAGGAAAAATAATGGAATTAATATATATTATGATTCATAGGAAGATAAATATTTTGTGCATTTAGAAAACTAAATGGATTGGAGAGAAGGCTAAGGAGATTGATAGTTTAGGATTTAAACTATGGTATTCGGGTAGGAGTCATACTAGAAATGGTGTAGGTATGATTATATATAAAAGTTTAAAGGATAATGTTATAAAAATTAATGGAATTAGAGATAAAATTATAACTTTAAAGATTATTGTTGATGCTAAGATTATTAATATTATAAGTGCTTATGCTCCTCAAGTAAGTTTTGATATGAGCTTAAAATTAAAATTTTGGAACGACTTAGAAGAAATAGTATAAAAGATACCTGTTAGAGAAAGAGAGAGAAGGTCTGAAGAAATTTGGCTGTTTCAACGAAAATTTTCAAATTTCGTACTACGCGGGATTCACAGTGGACGAATGGAGGCGGACGTTCGCCGTCTCCCAGCCGCCGGAGGTAGAAATGATGTTTAACGTCCATTATCAAGGGCTCCTTTATCCTCTGCCAGATCCTTTCCGTCATCACCTCCAGCATTTGGCGATGGAAATTTAAATATGAATAACAGATGAAAAGGGAGAGGGACTAATTTGGTCATCAATGAAGGTGGATACATGGAGAAGAAGGAACCAGAGGTTCTTGGCAAAGGGAAGAATGTAATTATGAAAAATGATCTCAATAAGAGCAAATCAACAATTGCTTTGATGTTTGGAAATGGGTATGAAGCATCGCTGTCCAAATTACCTCCTATTGAGAAGGTTGGTCCCAATAAGGAAAATTCTGTTCTGAATGCAGAGGACATGGCGAATTCTATGGGAAAAAATAGATCTTTCAATATTGAAGAGAATGTGACAATAATTCAGGAAGATGACACGGTTAATGGGGCTGGCATGGTGGCTCCTGTTATTGGAAACAAGGCTCTGCTCAGCGATTTACTGAAGGTTAGAGAAGTGGAATTTACTGTTTCGGGAGGAGGTAATGAAGACACTCAAATTACTGAACGAATTACTGAAGCTAGACAAACTAATGCATGGAAGAAAAGAGAGAATATCCCTGTTGAAGATCTACAACTCGGTGATTACCTATCTGAAGATGGAATGACTGTGAAATTGCTTGAGAAGAATGAGGAAGAGAATGCCAAGAAATTAGATTATTTACTAGTAATTAAAATTTTTGGAGGAGAAGCCCCGATTTTAGTTATAAGTAATGAACTGAGGAGACAGTGGAATCATTATGGCAAATTTTATATAACCATGCTTACTAGGGGCTGGGTATTGTGTTCATTCCAGAAGAAACAAAGCATGTGTTGGTCCTCTCTAATGGGCCTTGGTTTGTAAATGGGAAGATTATTGGTATGGACAAGTGGTCGTATAGCTTTGATCCTAATTCTCTTAAAGGATTGACTTCTCTAGTTTGGATTAGGCTTCCAATCCTTCCATTGCATTGCTGGGACACTATAAATGTTTGCATAATAGCTTCTATGGTTGGAAAACCAATTCTCCTTGATGGAAACATGTTTCAATGGGGACGTAGGGAATTTGGAAGGGTGTGTGTCTGTATTTTGCTTGATAGAAAGCTCCCAATAGGAGTATGGGTGGAAGGAACTAAGGGGAAATTCTATCAAAAGATAGAATATGAGCGTATCCCAAATTTTTGTTTTAGATGTGGATTCATTGGGCATACAATTGATCATTGTGGTGAAGGAGTGGGCAATCCAGTATTCAAGTGCAATGAGAACTTGAGAAATGATCCAAATAATTCTATGAAAGTAATTGCAACAGAAGATGAACTGGTTCAAACCAATTCAGGGAGATATGGACCATGGATGGTTGTAAACCGAGGCAGGAAGGTTGTCTAGAATCAATTCAGAGGAGGTACTGGTGCACCTGGTAAGAAGACAATTTGAAGGAAATTAACTTCAAATAATGATAAGAAGGAGGTTGAGGGAAATCACATAGAAGATACAACAATTAAATATGATGGAATTCAATTGGCAAACAATCAAACTCCCGCAGAAGTGGCAGTTGAAATTGTTTCGGATGTGAATATTGAAGTGCAGTAGGACATTGAAAGGAATGTCTCAAACATTCCTTTTAGTGGTAACAGATTTAATGTATTGCATGATTTAATGGAATAAGGTGAGTTAATAAAGGATTGTGATTCTGGATTGATGGCCAATGGGAACCAGAGTGCTGGGAAGGAAGATCCGAAGCAACCTGCAGATGACAGCTCAAACACAAAGGAGAAAGAAGATGATTCCAGCCACTTAAAGAAAAAGAAATCAAAACAGTTGAAAGGCCTTGGTCTAATAAGCAGCATCACAAGGAGTAGAAAATTGGAGTTGGATATGAAAGGCAAGCTGGGAACTGACCCCACATGTCTTCTTTAATGAATTCCTTGTTATTTTGGAATTGCAGAGGAGCAAATAAGAGTAGTGCTTCTCTATACATGAAAGAAATTGTTAAAATGCATAATGTTGTTTTTATGGGATTGCTTGAAACTAAAATCTCTAATTTTGACATTAGAGATGTTAAGAAGCTTATGGTAGATGGTTGGGAGTTTGCTATGGTACCTTCGAATGGTTTATCTGGAGGGATTATTGAGAGACTTGACAGGTGTTTTCTTAATAATGACCTGTATGAGATTAGCTTCATTGGTCCAAGGTATACATGGTGTAACAATAAAGTTAGAGGTGCTCGGATTCTTGAGAGACTTGATAGGTGTTTTCTTAACTCCATTGCTTTGAATTATTTTCCTCATTTAACCGTGAGACATCTAGCTAGAATTGCTTCAAATCATAGTCCATTGGTACTCAATTTCTGTAATTCTATAAATTTTCATAAGAGGAGTATTATTTTTGAGGATGTGTGGGCTTCATATTCGGCTTCATTTGTTGTGGTTAAGAGGGAATGGAGTAAGAATTTCAGTGGGAATTCTGCTCAAATTTTGAATGCCAAGTGCAAAAGAACTCTCAAATCCTTATTCTTTTGGAGCAAAGCAAAGCTGAAGAACCTTAATGATCTTAAAGATAGTCTAATGGAAGAGATTCTGAAATTACAAACTGAGGAAGCAGAAGTTCGATGGCTTTCTGAAGAAGATTGCTGGCGTATAAAATCCAAAATTATTGAACTTAACACTACTATGGCTCGGTTGTGTAGTTGGTGGAAACAAAGAACTAAAGTCAAATGGATGAGTGAGGGAGATTGTAATTCCAAATTCTATCACTCATATGCTAATGCTAGGAGGATTGGCAACAGAATTTTGAAATTAAAAAACAAAGATGGGTTGGTGGTGGAGGAACAAAGACATATTGAAGATATCTTCATACAGTTTTTTAATTATAAATGGAAACAAAGAAGTTGTAAGCTGAATGATTGGCCAAGTCAATTGAAGAAATTAAAGCTGGAGGAAGTAAATTCTCTAAACGAAGAATTCACTGTGGAAGAGATTGATTTTGTCGTCAAAAATCTGGGAAATAACATAGCGTCGGGAGGTGATGGGGTTACATACTCCTTTATCAAATTTTATTGGAAGATCATAAAAGATGACTTTGTGTTGGCCTTAAATCATTTCTTCAATCAAGGAAGCATGTATTGTAATTGGAAAGATACACTTGTGGTTCTCATTCCAAAGGTATCTAATCCTTTGTTGCCTTCTAATTACAGGCCTATAAGCCTTTGTAATTCAGTGTATAAAGTTGCTGCAAAAGTTATCCTGAATAGGTTTATTTCGGTTCTGCCTTTGCTTATTTCGGATGAGCAGGCTACTTTCATCAGAGGTAGATCAATCTCTGATCACATTCTTATAGCCCAAGAAATGTTTCATAAGTTCAGATACTCCAAGGCGGCAAAAGGGATGGTGGCTCTCAAAGTGGATATGGAGCAAGCATATGACTCCATGAGTTGGAAAACTTTTGAATAGGTTTTGAAATACTTTGATTTCAAAACTAATTTTGGAATGTGTGGTGAATCCCAGATTTTCTATCATAATAAATGGGAAGTTATCAGGATGGATTAAGGCTGAAAGCGGGTTTCATCAGGGATGTCCTTTGTCCCCCGTGTTATTCATCCTATGTTCCCAACTTCTCACAAATGCTTTCTCTCACTCTTCGGTTGGGATTGGAATCAGCCCAAACAGTACTCAGATTTCACATTTATTGTTTGCTGATAATGTTATGGTTTTCTCAGAAGCTTCAAGGAAATCTGTTCTTGAGATCAAAGCTATTCTAGCTGACTTCAACATGTGGACGGGGTAGAAGGTTAACAAGAAATCAGCTATTATCTTTGGGAACAATGTTGGAAGAAGAAAGCAGAGACGTCTTTCCACGATTATGGGATTTAATCAAGTGAAAGAGCTTGTGTACCTTGGCATTAAAATGACATTGAGAAGAATGGTGGCTAATGACTTTCATTTCATTATTGAAAAGTTCTTAGATTCCTTAATACTTGGGGATTGAAATCATTATCATTAGCAGGGAGAATTGTTCTAATTAAGATAGTTATCCTAACAATTCCAAACTATTTCAGTTCTCACTCCTTGGTGCCAGTTCATGTTCTTAAAGAGATTGACAAAATCTGTAGAAGTTTCCTTTGGATGAAATCTGGAGGAAATCCAGGAATGCATTACATTAGTTGGGATAACTTATGTAAGCCTATGAAGAAAGGTGGATGTGGATTATATTCCTCCACAACAAGGGTTGCTCCTCTAAGAGCTAGATTATCTTGGAGATTTTTGAACAACAAAGAATCGCTTTTACATAGAACATTGGCTCCCAAGTATGGAACAAGACTTGAAAATGCTGGAATTAAGAGAGCTTCTTCCTCTTGGAAAATCCTCTGCAATGGAAGCAAGGTGCTCGATCCATTTTTAAGATGGGAAGTATCTAATGGGGATTCAATCAATGTATTCAAATATAGGTAACTTGATAGGAGAATCAATGAGTGGCCTACTTTTGTAGTTCCTCAAGAAGAAGAAGAGATTAAACTGAATAGATTCGTTAAAGAAGGAAGCTGGAATGAGGAGAATCTGAAACCGATTTTTGGTGAAGACCTGATAAATCTCATTCTTATTATTAGAATCAATCCTGATCAGGTTGAAGATGTGAGAGAACTCATTTTCCATGACCCAGGGAAATCTATTCCAGGGATGATCAATGAATTTCGGCATCAGGAAGAAGACTGGGAGCCGTTTCTCTGGATTAAAAAGGCCAGAATCAATCCACGGGTGCAGACTTTTATTTGGAGGCTGTTCAAAGGTGCATTACCAACATTCCAGTTTCTTGTTCATAGAAGATTACTGGAGAACAATGTGTGTCCAAGATGCTCGGTCGGAATTGAAGATTTGGAACACGTTTTTTGTGATTGCATTAGAATCAAGGAGGTTATCAATACTATGAACAAATGGGGCTTTCAACTGTCGGAGTTCAACAGCTACCAGGATTATTGCAGCTGGATACGCAATATCCAAAAGAAGGATGGTTTGATCTATTTTTCAATATGGTGTATTTCTCTTGGAAGGCTAGGAACAAGTTGGTTCATGATAACATTACTGAAAGCACTACATCAATTGCTATTCAAGCAATTTGCCAATATTCGTATTCCAATATGATTTTTAATCAAATTCCGGAATCAAGGGATGTTAATCATTCTTATAGACAGTTGAATGCTTGGCATCCCCCTCCACCCGGTTGGTTAAAGATCAATGTAGATGCTTCGCTTTGTTCTTCTTATAAAGCAAGAGTTGGAGGTATCATTAAAGATTGCAAAGGAAGATTCTTGTTGGCTTTTGGGAATTCTTGATTCCATTGGGACATATACCAATTGGAATTTTAGCCATCAAATCCTTGATGAATATTATGAAAGATTGGATGTTCAAGTATAAAGGAGCTATCATTGAGAGCGACAACTACAAAGTCATCAAGGTGATTCAGAAAGCTAAGGATCACAACTTCAAGTATTCAGATGAGTTAAATTTTTTTAAAGAATTTAATTATGTTATCTTTAAACATATCAGTAGAGAAGGAAACAAGCTAGCTGACTTGTGTGCTAGCTATGACCTTCTTAGTAGTTTTATTTGGGAAGATATTTCTTTGGACATGATTCCTCCTTCATTTGTTCAAATAATGACGGAGGAATCTTCTTTGTAGTTCTTTTTTCTTTTTCTTAGCCTTTAATGCATTATTGCTGTTTCCAAAAAAAAGAGAAAGAGTTTTTATTGGAGAAGATTTAAATTAATATGTTGGTAGAGTGGTAAATGATTTTTAAAGCATTTATGGTGGCCATGAGTTTGGAATGACAAATGAAGATCATAAGACCATATTAGGTTTATATTTAGCTTATGATTTTTTAATTGCTAATACCTTATTTAAGAAAATAGATGAGTATCTCATAACTTATAAAAATAGATATAATAAAACTCAGATTAATTATTTTCTTATAAAAAAATAGATAGTCTATATTATAAAGATTGTAAAATTATTATGAGTGAAAATTTATGTACCCAACATCGATTATTAGTTTTGGACTTCAAGATAAAGGTTCTTAAAATAAAAAAATAAAGTAAAATAATATTCTAGGATTTGATGAGGGCATTTAAATAATATTAACAAAAATATTTTTGCGAGTAAAATTTTAGAATTTAAGATTTTGTCTATGCATGAGGATGCTAATGTGGGAAAATGTGGCTAGTGATATTAAGAATATTGTAAAAGATGTGCTTAGAGTATCAAAGGAAAATCATCTTAATAATAAAAATAGTTGGTGGTGGAATCCGAATGTATAAGAAAAGATAAAATTAGAAGATTTGTTACAAAAATCAGAATAGATGTAAAAATTATAATATGTGGGAAACATATAAAGAGAGACATGAGGAATCTAAAAAAGTAATCTGCAATGCAAAAATCATGGCTTTTAATGATTTATATCATAGATTATCTACTAAAGAGTGAGAAAGATATATGTATAAGTTAGCCAAACAAAGAGATATGAGTAGTAAGAATTTAGTTCAGATGAAGTATATTAAGGATGAAGATAAAAAAGTACTTTTCTTAGTAGATGATATTCAAGAAAGGTGGATGAGATTTTGCTAATTTTTTTAATGAAGAATATGAAAATATGATTGACGTTAGTGACCTTAGCACCCTAAATGAAAGTAAAGATTTATGTTTTTATTTGGATATTAATAAAACCAAAGTTAGAGAGGCTTTAAAGAAAATGAAGTATGAAAAAGTTGTTGGATTTGATGGTATCCCATTAGAAGTGTGAAAATACTTAAGAGATGAAGGAATTCTTGGCTTGCTAAACTTTTTAATTCTATTTTGAAGACTAAAAAGATGCTAGATGTGTGGAGAATGAGTGTGTTAATTCTTATTTTTAAAAATAAAGCTGATGCACAAGATTATGTGAATTATAGAGGAATTATGTTAATGTATCATACTTTAAAACTATGGGAGCGAGTTATGGAGCGTAGGTTGTAGCATAATACTAATATTTCTCAAAATCAATTTGGAAGCCATACATTTATTGAGAGGTTTGATGGAGAAATATAGAGAGAATAGGGAGGATCTACATATGATATTTATTGATTTAGAGAAAGCATATGATAAAGTTCCAATAGAAGTGCTATGGAGAGTTTTTAAAAATAAAGGAGTTAATAGCACTTATATTCAAATCATTAATGATATGTATGTATGAGCTATTACTTATATTCAAACAGAAGGTGGTCTGACCAAGTATTTTCCTATTTCGGTTGGATTACATTAAGGATCAACCTTAAGCCCATATATTTTTGCTTTAGTCATGGATATTCTCACTATACATTTGCAAGAGGATGCACCTTGGTGTAAGCTTTTTTCTGATGATTTTCTTCTTGTTGATAAGACTAGAGAGGGAGTTTAAGGTAAACTTAAAGTATAAAGGTCAACCTTAGTTTCTAAAGGTTTTCGCTTGAGTAGATAAAAAATTCAATATATTGAGTGTAATTTTAGTAGTAATAGGCCATATAAGGGGATTGTGAGTTTGAGCGATCTAATCATTAATAAGAATACATGTTTTAGATATATAATATCTATTATTCAGAGTGATGGTGAACTAGATGGTAATATTATTAGAATAAATTAAAGTTGGATGGTTGAAGTTGAGGAATGAATCGGGCTTGTTGTGTGATAGAAAAGTCCTCCTCAAACTTAAGGAAAAAATATATATAAGATGGTCGTGAGACCTGCAATGATTTATGGTGCTGAATGTTGGCCATTAAAAGAGAAGCATAATACTAAGTTAACTGTTGTAGAGATGAGGATGCTTAGGTGGATGAGTGGCTTTACCCTTAGAGAGGATACAAAATGAGCATATACATGAAAAGGTTGGAGTAGCACTAGTGGAAGATAAGATTAGAGAGCGTCACCTTGGATGCTTTGGTCACATAAAATGATGGCCTTCCGATGACCCAGTTAGGAAAGTAGAGGTATTAGATTTAACTTATGTTAAGAAAGGTAGAGGTAGATCTAAAAAGGCTTGGATAAAAAATATTATAAATGATCTTCCTTTATTTGATTTAAATGATAATTTGACTTTTAACAGGACACAATGGAGAAAAAAGAATCATGTAGTCGATCCCATGTAGTGGGACAAAAGCTGGATGTTGTTGTTGGCTCTTTTAAATTAAATTTATTATATTTTTCTTAATTTAGTGAACTTATATCACATATTTTTTTATATGTTATAGTACTGATTGTTCTGAATATTTAGACTGGTTGATTATGTGATTTCATCTAGTATAGATATTTTAGTTTAAATTATTTACAAGAATAGATATTTTGATTATTAAATATAAGCATACTATTAATAAAAATATTATGAATGAATATGAGCTCGTGATTGTGTAATAACTACTTGTTATTACTATTATAAAATTATGATAATAGTATTCATGGGTACAAGTAAAGACTAATTTTATTGACATTAGCTGAAGATTGATTGACATGTATATTAAATTGGGACGAAAATATTTCCTTTAAATACTATAGTTTGGTGTTATCCTCGATTGATTCATGTGATTTATTGATTGGGATCTATAAAGATTTATTACTATACCAATGAGCAAGGTGTGATAACTCTATTTATTATGCCAATGATTGTTGTTTACAGATTACCAACTATTGAAAAAATATCGTGCAAGCTAGAACTCCTTACTTATTTAGCGTGATTACTAGAATGCATATTACTGTGTTACTATTAAGTTACCAATTTATTTGTTAACTGATTATTATTATTATTATTATACTAGTTTATTGATACTACCTTCAATTTTATGAATTTTGATATTATTTATAATAATATTGATATTATTATTATTACTATATAAATTTATTATTTATTAATTTACTATTATTAAACATGCAATTCTTTTATTAAACAAGTGACATTAAGCATGCAATATAAGATATTGATTATATAGTGATATAGTACATTGATTTGATTGCATGACACCATTATGGATTCCGCAAGTTTTTATAGATGTTTTGGTTTATTAATTTATATTGTTTCTTTACTGCTATAATGTATGACTTGGGATGGATTGTTTACTGCTTATTAATTTGACCTATGTACTGATTAACTAATTACCAATTTACTAGTTTATTTGTTTGTCAATTCTATTATTTTATAGTTTTTTTTTCTATTGCATGTGTATATTATTTTTGCATAGATTCATGACCATATTGATTGCTATTATTATGAACTAACTGATGATATGTTTACTACTTCTTTAGTGTGCTATGAGTTTAATTGTAAAATTTAGTGACTTATTAAACTTTTTAGCTTATTATATGTGGTTTAAATTATTTCAGGTTAAGATATAGGATTAGGATTGTGAGATTGATCAATTATATAATCCTCTAATTTGCTTTTCTATTATTTTGTTAGTTATTCTTTTATAGTTAGTGTTAACTGTTGTAGTCCATGACCCCTACTCTGAGATTTTGATGATGATAAATAATATTGATTGAATTATTATTTATTGAATATTTTTTATTTCTGCTCTTATCTGTGAGTACTGACATTTCAGGGAGTCACAAAATACTCAAGACAATAAGAAGACTCAAGACTGGGTAGAGTAGGATTTGGAGTCTATAACCCTATAATCTTTCTTTTATTATTATTTTTCTTTTCTTGAGTCTGGCCACAAAGTGTATGCAAAATTGAGCAACCATGCACACACACAGGAGAAGAGGTTTTTTAAATGAAGAAATTTTTTTGTCGATCGTACAGTACAAGTTTCAATCATACTATATGATCTGCTCTAGCTCAATGGCTATATGTGAACAAATCATACTGTATGATATGTATCATAATGTATGATGTATTTATAATTAAAAACCCTAGCCGCTAGATTAATTTAAGTATGTTCTTAATTCATAAAATTTAAATTGATCATAATGTATGATCCTATCATACAGTACGTGTTTTTGAATACTTTCTTAAATTAACCCCGTGATTAGTAAATCAAATCAAGGATTAATTATTGATTGGTAATCGTACAATATGACATGATCGTAACGTACAATATACTGAGGCTATTTTTGATGGTCCCGAACATCATATCGGATGATCCCTTAATTTTTATACTATTCGTATTGGACAATATTCAAATCATATCGAATGATATGAAGCTTTTAACATATCATACTGTACGAAGTAGATCATACCAGATAATGAATAAAGATGAGTTTTGTCGTCCCAACATTCATCCTGTACGAACAAAAAGAATTTAACATATGTTACTAGATGATGTTATATCGTTCCATATGATATTGTTCAGAAAAATTGCCTGTTTGTACTCCTTCGTACCAGGAAGAAGGCTATTTTGAACTGATCGCACTATATGATCTTGGATCGTACTGTATGAATAGAAACATATATATTGAAAATTTAGGGTTTCTTGGAGCCTTATTTAAATATCTAAACTTCTATTTTTTTGAAAATAATGTGTAAGAGAAGAACATGACTCGAAGGGGATTTCTTGAGAGAGAGATCTTGAGAAGATTTTGGGGTTTGTGAGAGGAAGGAGAAGGTGGGCTTTGTGAGGGAGGAGTGTGAGGGAGATTACACGATTGCTCCTAGCTTGCTACATGTTGCCCCTCCTATGGCTCGAGAATATCTTGTGGGAGGCTTTCTAAGGGGGAGATCCTTCAAGGTTCGTATCCTCTAAGGTACTCTGACTTCTCCAAGAGGGAGAAAAATGAGAAGGTTTGTTGTCGTCACTGGGAGGGTGACATAGCGTATGGTACTCCGCTATGCCAGGAAGGTGAAAGTGAGATTTGCAAAGGCTTCTACGCCTTGCTGTGGGGAAAAAAGGAGAATTACTATTTAGTAGTGAAATTCTCGGAGTGGAGGACTCCGGGGAGTGGATGTAGGTCAAGTGACCGAACTACTATAAATTCTCGATGTGATTTTTCCCTTACTAAACTTTATTTATGTTTTGCATATTTTTTCGTTATAATTGGTTGGTAAAAATTATAGTGGAATTCTTTATTAAGTAAGTTAAAATTTCACCACCTATTGTAGCAATCTTGTTTTAAGCATTTGCTTCCACAACAATCTAATTTTCTTGTTTAAAATTTAAAAACATAAAAAATTAGAACTCCTGTTTAGGATTATCTTTGTATTGCAACAAATTTCTAATTCACCCCATCTTGGCGCATCTTGTACTTTCAATTGGCATCAGAGCGGGGTTTCAAAAATAGTGTTTTAAAAAACCTTGAAAAATTAATCATGGCTCATTTTGGTAATCGTAACACTGCGGATGTTTATTCTATAACCCATCCACCTCTGTTTGATAATATTATGTTTGATTTTTGGAAAATTAGAATGTCTACATTTTTACTGTCTATAAACTATCGTATGTGGATGTTGGTTCAAGAAGGTTGCATTGCACCATTTAAACTTATGAATGACATGAAAACTCAAGTACCTTTTAGTGAATGGAGTAATGAGGATAGGGATCAAGCGCAATTAAATACAAAGTACTTAAATTATTTCTTTTGTGCATTAAAATTTGAGGACTACATGAGAGTATCTACCTGTGCTACTAGTAAGGAGATTTGGGATAGACTATATATCACGTACGAAGGAACTAGTGAGGTTAAATAGTCTAGACTTAATATTCTATTACATGATTATGAACTTTTTCGTATGAAATCGAGCGAAACTATATCTGACATGTACATTAGGTTCACCCAAAAAGTGACATCCTTGCATGCAATTAGATAGAGAAATTTCTAATTCTAAAAAAGTGAATAAGATTCTTAGATGCTTATTGAGTTCTTATGATGCTAAAATTATTGTAATTACTGAATCCAAATATTTAAATGTTTATGCTATTGATAATTTGCTTGGGTCACTCATTGCGTTCGAGCAAGGAGTGAGTAAAAGGCAAAATAATGCAAGAGAAAAGAAGGAGCAGACGATAGAATTGAAAGCAAACAACTCAAAAAGTAAAGGTTCTGCAGTGAAGGAAGATGATTACATAGCCTTGATGACCTAATAGTTTAAGAATTTTCTTAAAAGAAAATAAAAGCGTCATCATAATAAATAGAACAGTGGTAATAGATTAAGAACTACTAAAGTTTCATCTAACATGATTTGTTTTTAGTGCATAAAACCAAGTTACCTCTGAGCTTATTGCCCTAACATAAAGAGTCAACCAACTAAGGAAAAAGGCGAGGAGAAAGTGAAATATAAAGGGAAGATGAAGACACAAAAGGCATATTGGGCCGACTTCGCATCATAATCGTTAGAAGAAGAAGTAGAGGAGGAGGTAATGAATTTGTCTAATGGATAATGATAATATTGATCGATCAGATAAAGATGAGGTATGAAACTTTTATTTGAAGATTTAATGGTTATTTTTGAGAAAATTCATGACTCGTATAGAAAGTTAAAGAAAATGCATGTTAGTCTTAACATTGAGTTTAGTACTTTATAAATTGAGCATGCTAACTTAGTTAAAGAAAATTTTGATTTAGATAGAGATCATATGTCCCTTATTGATGAGTTTGATGCATTAAATAAGAAGCATATTGCATTAACTAAAGCACACAAATCCTTAAAACATCGTATATTTAATTAGAAACCAAGTATAAGGGATTAGAGGAACTTGCATAGGAGATAGATAGCAATGAACGTCGTTTGAAATCTTAAAATACAAACCTTAAACATGCAAACAAATTTTTACAAGTCAAGATAAAGGCTTTGAATGAAAAATAAAAAACCACCTTCACTTGAAGAGTTTTGTAATCCATCATAACAGCATGAATCATTCAAACCTAGGAAGAGGCATCAGCACCCACATAGGTTAGTGAACTCGTTTATCGGTGTTAGGTTCTTTTTTTGTGGCATGTTAGGTCACATAATTTGCACTTGCATGATTCACCCTAGGACACACCTAGTGTGGAGGCCTAAATTATATTCATCACAGCATAATATGCATACATATCATTCATGCAAGTATAAGGAGGAAACCAAACTCACTTGGGTTCCCAAATCTAACCCTTGAATGACATTGTAGGGATACTCTCACAAAATACCTATTAAGATCATGTGATACCTCGATAGTGGCTGCTCAAAACATATGACTAGAGACATGAAGAAGTTCATAATTTTGGAGACTAGGACCAGAGGCAAAGTAACTTTATGAGAAAACACCATCAAGAAAGTGATGGGCTCAAGTATAGTTGGAAATGCTAAGAATTTTTTAATTGAGAATATTTTATTAATTGATGGTTTAAAGTATAATTTATTAAGTATTAGTCAATTGTGTGACAAAGGTATTGACTTAAAATTTCTTTCTAACAAATGCTTGATTAGTTTAAATAACAAACTTGTACTAGAAGGAAAATAAATAAATAGTATTTATATGTTAGATCTTAATTGCATTGAAAATCCAAATCCACTGTGCTTAAAAATAATAATAGATGACTCATGGCTATGGCATAGGAGACTATGCCATGCTAGTATAAAAACACTTAGAAATATCACCCAGAAAAACCTAGTAAGAGGCGTACCTAAGTTAGACTTCACTAAGGACCATCTATGCGATGCCTACCAACTAGGAAAATAAATAAATTCATCATTTCATTCAATCAAGGATGTGAACACATCCAGACAACTAGAAATCCTTCACATGAACTTATTTGGACCCATTAGCATAGCTAGCCTTGGTGGGAAGAATTATGGATTTGTAACTGTAGATGACTTCACTTGTTTCACTTGGGTAAGATTCCTAGCAAATAAAAATGAGTTGTTTAAGGAATTTAAGACTATCTTCACTTGGATTCAATGAAAATTAGGACGAGAAATCTCAATAATCCATAGTGATCATGGTGGAGAGTTTCAAAATGAATGATTTGAATCATTCTGTTAAAAGATAAGAATAGAGCATAATATCTTAGCCCCTAGAACTCCTCAGCAAACTAGAATAGCAGAAAGAAAGAATAGAACCTTGCTAGAAGCTACTAGGGCGATGTTAGCTAAGTATTCTCTTTAGAGATACTTTTTAGCAGAAGCGATAAACACAGCGTATTATGTCTTAAATAGGGTGAACTTTAGATCGAAGCTAAATAAAACTCCTTATGAACTCCTTAAGGGTCGGACACCGAATCTTTCACACTTACATGTCTTTGGTTACAAGTAGACCTGTCAATTTCGGGTCACGGGTCGGGTTCGGGTCGAACCCGGAACTGACCCTGCACTATTCGGGTTCGGGTCAACCTGACCCATTTTTACAAACGGGTCGATTTTTCAGACCCGAAACCGACCCGCTTCGGGTTCAGGTCAACCTGACCCGACCTGTTTCGGTGTAGCGGGGCGACGCAAACGCGAGCCAGGCGGGCGAGCGACGCGCTGCAGTGATTTAGCGGGGTGCAGCGGGGGGCGATGTGAGCTACGCGAGCGACGCAAGGGTAGGCGGGAGCGAGCCAGGCGGGTTACAAGTGCTTTATTTTAATTAATGACAAACTTCCCTTAGGAAAATTTGATCCCAAGTCTAATGAGGGTGTCTTCTTAGGTTATTCATTTATAGGTAAGGCTTATAAAATCTTTAATAAGAGAACCCTAGTAGTATAAGAGTCCACCCATGTAGTATTTGATGAATCAGATAAGCCCTCTGAATCTAAAATTGAAGAAGATAAAGTAGAGACATTTTAAGAAGTAGAAACTATCACCATCGGAGACAGGGGAGAACCTCAGAAAGACTTGCCTAGAGAATGGAGATTTTCTTCTAGTCATCCTAAAGAATTGATTTTAGGAGAACCATCAGAAGGTGTGAGAACTAGCCACAGACTTAGTAAGAAGGTTAGTCATTCCACTTTCATCTCAATGATAGAACCCACAAGTATAGATCAAGCTTTAGGAGATGAATTTTGGATCCTAGCAATATAAGAGGAATTGAACCAATTCAATATGAAAGATGTTTGGGAGTTAGTCAAGAGACCTAAAGAATAGAGTGTAGTTAGAACAAAATGGGCCTTTAAAAATAAGGTGAATGACTCAGGAACCATAGTAAGAAATAAGGCCAGACTAGTAGCTAAGGGTTATAACCAAATTGAGGGGATAGACTTTGAAGAAACCTTTACACTGGTAGCTAGACTAGAAGCCATAAGAGTGCTCTTATCGTTTGCTTGCTTCAAAAGTTTTAAACTATATGAAATAGATGTATAGAGTGCTTTTCTGAATGGGGTAATCAAAAAGGATGTTTATGTTGAGCAACCTGCTGAATTTGAAAGCTCAAAAATTCCAAACCACGTATTCAAATTAAAAAAGGCATTGTATAGGTTAAAGCAAGCATCTAGAGCCTGGCATGAAAGATAGCTCACTCTTACTAGATAGAGGATTTATAAAGGGTAGTGTGGACACCACTCTCTTCCTATAAAAGGTTAAAGATGAAATTCTCATTGTTTAGATTTATATGGATGACATTCTATTTGAATCTTCAGATAAAAATTTATGTGATGAATTCTCAAAAATAATGAGTAATGAGTTTGAAATGAGCATGATGAGAGAGCATAATTATTTTCTTGGCTTTAGTGTAAAACAAATAAAAAGTGGAACATTTTTTAACCAAATGAAATACATTTAGGATATTCTAAAAAAATATGAGATGTATAGTGCAAAGCACATGAACACTCCAATGAGCTCTATGATTCAACTGGACAAAGACTTGAATGGAAAATCAATAGACAAAAAAAATATAGAGAAATAATTGGATATCTCCTCTACTTAACTGCCAGTAGACCTGACATAATGTTTAGTGTGTACCTTTATGCCCATTTTTAAACCGATCTTAAGGAGTCTCACTTAACTGTGGTCAAGAGAATCATTAGATATCTACTAGGCACCCTGAACTTAGAAATTTGGTATCCTAGACACAACACTTCATTTAAAATCTTAGGGTACTAAGATTCTAATTTTGCAGGTTGTAGGCTAGGTAGAAAAAGCACCTCTAGCACCTGCCAATTCATAGGATAATCTTTAGTTTCTTGATTCAATAGGAAGCAAAATTCGGTAGCCCTCTCCATGGCAGAAGCATAATATATTGCAGTAAGAAGTTGTGTTGCATAAGAACTATTATTGAAACAATAACTTCTTGATCTTAGATTACTCGTAGGAACCATCCCAATCATGTGCGATAATATGAGCGCTATCTGCATTTCTAAAAATTCAATTCAACACTCTAGAACAAAACATATAGATATTACACATCACTTCATAAGAGATCATGTTGCTAAAGGTGACATAGAATTACAACATATAGCTACAGGAGATCAATTGACAGACATTTTCATGAAACTACTAGCCTACGACACCTTTAACACTTTGAGGATAAGACAATGTGTCATAGACATTTATGCGTGATCCAAACAAAAAATTAAAATTATTTTTAGTCTAAGGTGTTTCGTGATCACCACACAAAACTCCAAAATTGACATTTTTTTTCATCGTACTATACAACACATGTTCGTTCTGTACAATCTATCAACTACACAAATCATAACCCTCTGTTAAACCAACAGCCTAGCTTCAAATAACCTCTTTACATATCATACTTTATAATTATCATCATATTGTATGATATACGTGGCTATCCATTCAAGCCGTTTGGTACGATATAATTTCACCTCGTACTGTATGATATCTCAACTTCTTCATGTTGTACAATCCACGTTAGCAAATAGATTGGGATGAATTAAACTTGGTTGTTATGATATAATTATGATTTGTACTATACGAAAACCCATTCATACTGTACGATACTTTTTGTCAACGATCGTACTGATGAGTCCTCGGAATGAACAAATTTCTTTCAGATCGTACTGTACGATAACAATCATACTGTATAATTTGATCACCTTTTCCCAACAGTTCATCTAGATGACATAATTACACATTATACTATACGATCCTCAATCGTACTATATGATATCCCAAAAACTTTATAAATCAGAGGGAATATATGACACTTCTCTCACTCCTTAGCCACTTCACTCACTTCATATATTTTCACTAAATGGTAAGCTTCAGTAAGCACGGTTGTCTCATCCTTAGAAGCTCATCTTCCTCTCATTGTCCCAACGACCATTTCTTGACCTCCAAAGATGAAGAAACCTACCACAAATTCAAGGCATGCAAAATTACCCTGTCTCGAATGTTGAATCAAGCTGCCTTAAATTTTTAGGTAATGAGCTTATTCACATTCACAATTTTGTAATTCCTCCTTACCCTAGCCTTCTTTTCCAATTCTAAACTTCTATTTGAATTCCTGACCAACCTAACTAGGAATGTTGAAAACCAAACCCTCGCCTCCATTGTCTGTCGACAATGTGTCAAAATCACTAAGGAAGACCTCACCTAATACATTGGGCTGTCTACTAAAGGTCCTAGAGCTCATTGCTTCCTTACAAATGAATTTGACTAGAGTGCCACAAATCTAGTCTTTAGAAATGTAGCTTTTTACTAACACCAACAACTTGTTCAGTCACTAACCCAAAATGCCAGAATTATTCAACACGTTCTTCGAACTTCAATCATACTCAAAGCTGGAGATAGAATCCGCATGACCCCAATCTTATCCATTATTACCTACCTTATTATGTCAAACACCAAATTTGATGAGGCTTATTTAATTATTGATTATATCCAAAATACGACCTTAGTTCAGCTTCCCACCACCTGTACTCAACCTAGCCCTTGGCCACCTCATAGGTTACATTCTTCAAAACGAATATCAATTAACCTATCATGATGAACCCAAAAATCTACCAATTTTTTATATGGATGCCTATTTTTGTATTTTGTTTCATCAAGGGCAAGAGCTGGATAAGCCAGATTTTAATAAAGAAGAATGAGAGGCTGCTCCAACAGGAGCTCTAGTTCCATCAAGACGATATGCACCACCCCGAGGACCTACAACGACCTATCCTCATAATGACCTAGTCGAATGATTTGTTGAACTAAAAAGCCGCCTTGACACTCATATTCAAGAACAACATCAACAATACGAGGAGGACATGCGATGGTTTGGGAAAAGATTCTCTTCAATTGATCAGCAATTCGCTTCTATCTACCACTACTTTCAGCCACCTCCACCTCTACCTTATCAGAATCCTACTTTTTGATTGTTTTCTATTTTGGGTTATTTTTCTAAGTATTATTTGTTACTCCTCTTTTTGTTGATGTCAAAAGGGGGAGAAGTTTGTTGTGTGCTTTAGTTAGTATGACATGTTTATCATGTTATTTTTAATTCCAATGAAATACTTTTTGTTATCTATTTCTACTTCTATTCATGATGTTTTAGTTAATTAATAAAAAAAATAAAAAATCTTTGCTAATTTGCTTATCAATAGCATTATTTGACATCATCAAAAAGGGAGAAATTATTGCAATCCATGACCCCTACTCTAAGTTTTTGATGAAGACAAATAATGTCTATTGAATTATTATTCATTGAATATTTTTTATTTCTGCTCTTGTCTGTGAGTACTAACATTTTTGGGAGATCACAAATTATTAAGAACAATAAGAAGACTCAAGATTAATTAGAGTAGGATTTGGAGTCTATGACCCTATAATATTTCTTTTATTATTGTTTTTCTTTTCTTGAGTCTATTCACAAAGTGTATGCAAAACTGAGCAACCAAGCACACACAGAGGCGGATAGGTTTTTAAAATGAAGAAATATTTTTGTCGATTATATTGTACGAGTTTCAATCATACTGTATGATCCGCTCTGGCTCAACGGCTATCTGTGAACAAATCATATCGTACTATACGATGTGTTTCTAATTAAAAACCCTAACCTCCAAATTAATTTAAGTTCTTAATTCATAAATTTTGACTGATCATACTATACGATCCATTCGTACAATACGAGTTTTTGAATACTTACTAAAATTAAAGTCATGATTAGTAAAAAAAATCAAGGATTAATTATTGATTGGTAATCGTATAGTATGACATGATCGTATTGTTTGATATATCGAGGCTATTTTTGATCATCCCGAACATCGTACCAAACAATCCCTTGATTTTTATACTAATCATACTGGACGATGTTTAAATCATACCGAACGATATAAAGATTTTAACATATCATACTGTATGAAGTAGATCATACTAGATGATGAACATAGATGAGTTTTTATCATCCCAGCATTCGTCATGTATGAACAGTAGGAATTTAAAATATCGTACTGGACAATGTTATATCGTAATGTACGATATTATTTAGAAAAATTGCCTATTTGTACTCCTTTGTACCAAGACGAAGGCTATTTTGAACTAATGATACTGTACATTCTTGGATCATACTATACGATCTTGGATCATATTGTACGAACATAAATGACTATATCAAAAATTTAGGGTTTTTTGGAGCCTAATTTAAATATCTAAACTTCTATTTTTTTGAGAAGAATGTGTGAGAGAGGAATGTGACTAGAAGGGGATTTCTTGAGAGAGAGCTCTTGAGAAGATTTTGGGGTTTATGTGAGGAAGGAGAAAGTGGGCTTTATGAGGGAGAAAGAGTGTGAAGGAGATCACACGGTTGCTCCTAGCTTGCTGCACGTTGCTCCTTCTATGGCCCGATAAGATATTATGGGAGGATTTCTAAGGGAGAGATTCTTCAAGGTCCATGTCCTCTAAGGTGCTATGCCTTCTCCAGAAGGAACAAAAATGAGAAGGTTTGCTACTGTCACCGGGAGGGTGACATAGCGTGTGGTACTCCTCCACGTCGGGAAGGTGAAAGTGAGGTTTGTAAAGGTTTATCCACCTTGATATGGGGGAAAAGGGAGAATTATTATTTATTAGTGAAATTCTAGGAGTGGAGGACTCAGGGGAGTGAATGTAGGTCAAGTGATCAAACCACTATAAATTCTCTGGTGTGATTTTTCCTTTACTACACTTTATTTATGTTTTGTTTTTTTACTTTCCTTATAATTGCTTGGTGAAAATCATAGCGGAATTCTTTGTTGAGTAAGTTAAAATTTCACCACCTATTGTTGCAATCTTGTTTTAAGAATTTGCTTCAGCATCAATCTAATTTTCTTATTTAAAATTTAAAAATACAAACAAATTAGAACTCCTATTTACGATTGTCTTTTTATTGCAACAGATTTCTAATTAACCACCCCCCCCCTCTTGGCGCATCTTGTACTTTCATTAACCTCACTTTTAGCTAAGGTCATTTGACCCACATCACCATGTTCCATACCCACTAGATTTATAGCTATTTGACTCACAATCATTCAACTTATAATCACTTGAATGGTAGCCTTCAATCTGCATCCCAACATACTTCAATCAAACATTATCAAGCAATTAATGTACATGCACTAAATCAAACCTTAATTAGCCTCGAATACTCAACTACATTGATCAATCATCACTTCTACAGTCAACATATACTAAACTATAATCGCCTGGATAAATTTTGCCCAATACTACAATAAGGTAGGTCAGTTCATTGCCTTGCATAGTGCACTGACCCCTTTACCTTAGTTATGAATCAAATCATTTCATTAAGAGTTTTATGTGGTATATCATTCATCATTAAATCCTTCAGTTATCAATGGACCCATCATACCTAGTTGGGCTAGCTTAAGTTAGCCCCATTAATCATACACATTATATACACTCAATCAAGCTCCATATGGATTCAAATCTTATTCAAACCCCTATGATTACCACTACTACTGAATTGGACCTGATTGCTTACCCTAACCCAACCAAAAGTTGACTTGGTCAAATAAATTTGGTTTAGTCAAATTAGGTCAATCAGAGCCAAACTATTACTTATACTTCTTTCAAAACCATCAAATCTTCATAATCACTCCATTTCTTGCTTCAAGTGTACTCAACTCCTTCATAAGTCAAATCATGTTGAAATTGACTTAGTCAACTCATTAAAAGTGGTCAAAATTTTATATATATACTCAAACACTCAAACCATTTCTCGAAACTCCCCCAATCCATCTCACCAACTTTGACACCCTCCAAAGACTTCAACTCAATAAGATTTAACCCTTTGACTGGTCAAATAGTCAACTCATAACCAACAAAATATTTAAATGAGCTTAAATGGTTAATTCACCATATCCAAATCATATATCTTCATATAATTATTTCAAAAATCTCAAATACATTTCTAAACTACATCTAAATTAAAGCTAAACTCTAACTTAGCCTAAACCATCTTCATGTGCTCATATAAGGATAAATATTCATTTACACATCATTATCATTAGCTTGGTCCTTCCTCTACCTCTAACCACCTTGGGGACACGTGTCACTCATCCTAGAATACTTCCAAATAGATCACAACCCTCCAATTGGTCCCTATGGTTTGAATTGGGTAAATGGTATCATGATACTATTTCCAAGCATTTTCACTCTAACCCTAGCCTCTCAGCCCCCAACCATTTTCATTTGAGCTGTTTAGGGATTGATACATAATTTCCAAGTCTCAACCCACCATTTTCACACTACCAACGACAAATCATTGTCCATCTTTGCTCAATATTCTGTCCAAGACTTATTGCTCTTGATCCAGACTTCCTTATGCTTTGAACACTTCGAAAGGATTTTTCTAGACATTCTAAGGAGAAAAACGAGCCGAATTGCTAACCTCAGAGGTTCAATAAATCCAAGTTATTTCTAAACCCTAGCTTATAACACTTAGATCTAAATAACTTTTTGAAAAGTATGTTTTATACCATAAAAATATTTACCCATTACTCATCCATCCATGATTAAGCTTTATCTAAAATTTCATGGAATTTATTTAGGATTTCTAAAGTTACACATCTTCTTCATCATTAGGGCTTTCCAATAGATTTTGCATTAACAACATGAGTTCTGAGCCATTGATTTTGAAGTAAAAAACTATGATCTCACCATTTTGTATTAGATCCAAATAACAAAATGAGAGTTTTCGCCCCCTCTCTCATCTGATATAACCCTGATCATTCATCTCAAACCATATGGGATCGGACGGTAGACAAGAGGTGCTAATGTGGTTTCATAAAAATAATTTTTTTAAAAAAGAGTGCTGCCAGCGCTGCATTAATCATAAATGATTACTAGTGGCACAATCATGAGCAATTAAGGCATTGCTGTGAAATCATTGCTGATGATCATTCATTCATTTGATTTGATTTAAAACTAATTAATTAAATGTATTTAATTATAAAAATATTTGGAAAATAATATAAAATTAATTACTCAACCAAAATTAACAAATAAGGGCTCATTCTCTTTAGAAATTTATGCTCTTTCATTTAAAATAAAATGGAACAAAAATATTTAGTATAAAGGGGTTAATTTGCATTATGTTATTCTCATAATTTCTCTAATTTTTCCTAACTACTTCTTAATTGAAATCAAACTTTGTTGAGTTGAGTTAGGGTATATATAAAAGCTCCAATAATTTTCTCAACCTCATTTAAGGTTCATTTCAATTATAAGTCATTTTTGTCAAATCCAAATGGTAGTAATTTATAGTATTTCCTTAAAAAGTCACAATAAATTCATTTTTATTTCATTTAATCTATTTCCACCTTCTATGGAACCTTTTAACAGAGTTTAATTATTGAAAAAGGAATTCAATGGTGATTGATTGTCATATAGAGAGTAATTGAATAAATATTATTTTCGAACTTCTTTCAATTGCTCTATAAATGTTCAATGAATTGAGCTCAAAGTTGACGATATTGAGCTATGATACATTCATTATAGATCATAGCTTTATGGAATCAATTTGAGTTATGAGTACACTATAATTAAATTTCCCAATATTTAGGTCATAACTTGACCTAAAAATTCTTCAAATATTCTTACTCTCAATTCATATAAATTTAGGACACATGATTGCTATGGTTGGTTTACATATATATGCAAGGGTTAGATACATGATTGTTAAATCCTATTTAAGCATTGGTGACAATTAAGGATGACTTTATTAAACTTAGAAAATTTCTAAGAAAATATAAACACCTCTAGAGGTGAAACTTCAACATAGAAAAACTTAGACACATTATACACATTAGAAATACATTACACCTTGATTTGAAATTAATTAACCATAAAACAAAAAATTAATCAAAATCAACCTTTAATCAAGAGATAAAACTTCAATAATTTATAAAAAAAATCAAATTAAAATTATAAAAATATGAAACCACCCTCAATCAACTCCAAATCAATCTTATAGTTAAGGAAAATTAAAATATAGAACAATAGTTAATTAATAATTAGTTAAAATTCGTTAAAAACTTATAATTAAATACAAATTCCAAATAAATCAATAAAAATTAGAAAAAATCTATTAAATTTTAAATCATTTAAACCAAATTAATTTGAAAATTTATTTGATTAAAATTTATTTTAATCAAATAAATTTAAAGGTTAATTTAGCTTATCTCCATTCTTTCCTCCATTTGGAGGGCATTTTAGTATTTGATTTTTGGGACTCTAAGGTATTTTAAATAGCCAAAATACCCCTATGTATTGTGTAAAATTCTTTTCAGGAAAATACTAACACAAAGGATTGGAGGATCTTGAACTCATTAATAAATCATTGACCATATGAATCATACTTAATTCCACTTTGAGGGTATATGAATTGGATTGAAGGTTCCCTTTTCTATCCTTAATAAATCATTAACAAATCTTCAAGGGCTTTATGTTATGATCTATCTTATATGGGGAATGGTAGCATTGTAATTATAAGCCTTAGGATTTGTAAGTTAGTAGCTCCCACACTTGGAGTTATTAACTTACAAATTTTTAAAAACTAAATAATCAACTTCAACCTTTAAATTAATGCAATTTTGCATTTTATCAAAAAAAAAAAGAAACTTCAACCTTTAAAATTCAATCAATAAAATTCAAACTCATGTAAGGTAAATTTCAATTAAAATACTCCTTTCGGACATGATAAACATACACTTTAAATGCAAGAAACTTAAACATTAAACTCCTATAGAATATACTAAAGCCATATAGCCTCCCTCACATACTTAGATGGTTTTCTAGGATAAGTAACTCTAACCTAGGTTAAACCGGTGGTGTGGATTGCTTGCTAGGTGCTTTTCTTGGAGAGCGCTCTTTGTGTGTTTATTTATATTATGCAATCTCAATGTCAAGAATTTTAATTTCTATTGATGCATTTAGGCTCTTTAAGGTGAATTAGAAATATTAGGATATTACATAACTGCTCAGCACATATTTTTTTACATGTTTATATATTTCTTATACATTTCTTTATATTCCTGCAAGAGTTAAAGTAGACTATATGTATAAGCTATTGTATATATGTACATGCATCTGTAAATCATAGATTTTATATAGATCAAGTTGTATAGCATTTTGTGTCTTCGAAAGAACCAAATACACCTACTTATATATATAAATAGGGCTCCAAAAGATGATTTTGTCTCTTTTAAAGGGTATTTATAGAACAATTGGAGCTTGAAGATCTTAAGCTGATGGATTTGATTCTTTACATTAGTTAGGCTTAGAAACCCAGGTTTATAGTGGTGGATCTTGATCTTCTTACTTTCCTATAGTATATGTTTCTATTGCATACATTCAAATCAATAAATGAATAAAATTTATTTTATTTATGTAATCTTTTATTTTATTTATATCATTTATTATATTTTATTTTCTTAGATTTTTCTCATATACATGTTCCAGACTTCGTAGGAACATATATATTAGTTCTAAGAATATATAACATTGAGTACTATAGACACTAACCCCTTTACCTATTCATAAATACATACATTCTTATTTTAATTTTTCTCTTTACTCTAGAGTCCAGGACTTTTATGCCCACCATGGGCAAGGTGGTGGGGTCCCCATTGCATTTGAGGGATGTTATGCTTTTCCAGTTGGTATAGGGCCATTATGTTTACAAAATTTCTAATTTTTTTTTTTAGTTAAGGTAAATTAAATAAGATAAAATTTAGAGTTTTGGTGAGTCATTAAACATAAAGTGTAAATTGTTCGTCTTGAGTCATTGATTCAAAGTCTGATATGCTCCTTCGATCTCTTTGATATTGTTGATTGTATCGTACACTATATCTAAGATGATTGATTGTGTGTTAGGTTGTTAGCTGGCAGTGCATTTCAAGCATGCGTAACACCAGAGGTATTTTCACACCTATAATTTAATTATAAGAACAAGTATTGTATATTAAAATCTATTTTCTACAAAATTTAAAAATATTTTTTGAAGGAATGATTTGTATTTTTAAATTATAAAAGGTAACTCTTAAATATTTTAAATTCAAAATAAGTCTAATGTTCACATCAATCAAAAGTTTTCTCTTCAGAGATGTAATTGAATGTAGAGGCTTAGCTCTATAGGAACCCATGATCCTAGTATAAAATAAACCTTGTCTTAGTTCTCTAAGATTGGGAAAAAATCTTTTGAACATTGATTAAAGTTGATCCTGGGTTAATTTTATATTTGGAATGATAGGTGAATGTGAATTTTATCCTTCAGGATAATTTTTACATTATCAATGTTGAGTTTAAAATTGTGAAATTGTGAATAAATTATTTCTTTCCTTAAATTGATAATACAATGTTAGTTTATTCTTCAGGATAATTAACATTAATTATTCAAATTTTTCTAAGGAAATACTAAATATCAAATCAATGGTACATCATTTTAATTTTTCCATCTTAGGAGTAGATAGACTATATGTTATGATTGTATAACTCATTATTGTATAAGGTTATGGAGTATGAATATAAATGTATATTAATATATTGATCAATAGAATGATTTCTAATGCTAGTTAATATTACTAATAAAAAAATTATTTTTTTAAAAAGATTATTGTTGTAATATAAAACGAATAATTCTTCTAAATTTATTTTTGGAACATGACATCCAGTCTACTTAGTTAATGAATGTAATCGACCCATCCTAACTAAATGATCTTTATTAGTATTCACGGGTTATTTTATCAAAGAGAGTCTTATAGAGCCAAAGTGGATGTTTTCCTAAGTGGAGGAATTTAAGACAATCTTTACTAACATATAATTTTATTTCGTATAAAGTGCACCTTATGATTTATTACCCAAGAGTTTTTTAGCCATTAGTGATCTTACGAGATATGATCATATTAATAATTTAATGGTACTATTTTATGATAAAATCACATGATTAAAGAGTTTAATCATATCCATTTATCTGTAGTATCATTTGGTGACAAAGCCTCTCATTAGATGACACATGCCATGGTCGTCCTAATAAGATATCATTTAAGAATGTATCATAATGATATGCTTGATAATAAATTGGCTCTTTATGAAATGAGATTAATCTTAAATTTATCAATTTCAACAACAACTGTAGAGGGTGGATAGATTTTTTTATTCAGGTTTGTGGGTGATATATTTCATTTTTAATACTTTCACATTTTTATAAGTCCTTTTTCTTAAAAAAATTTATTTTATCTAGAAATAGCCTTGAGGTGGTATGTATTGAAGTTTTGGTGCATTTTTGAAAGAAAGGTCTCCTTTAATTGATATTTCTTTCAACAAAGTCATCATCAAACTTTTTGAATTATTTTATTTTATTACTTGAAATTTCTTAATTTCTTTGCTTGTTAATAGAGGATTAGGTTCAATTGTTAACTTTATAAGTTAACATAGGAGTGGTGACCTTGATAGTTTTTATTTTATAATTGTATGAGATATTGAAGACCTAATTTGAACATAATATTAAATATCTTCAAGGATTTTAAAGTAAAATTTATGGTGAACCATTTGAAACTTAGTCTTTGGACATTTCTCATGAGGTTCAAATTCCATCAACTTTAGTCCTCATAAGGAGGAGAATCAAATTTAAAATGTAGTACTTAAAACTCGGCCTTATAGGTAGGGTGACCTACTTGAGAGCATCATATATCTATTTTAGTGAATCTAATTTTTGAAAGATAGGGTTCGCAAATTTTCAAGTTGTTGAACTTTTTTCAAAAACTAATTGCATGACTATCAAGGTGGAATGAATTTGCATTCAACTTATTTTTAGTCCACAATATTCTCAAATGTTAAATTCAAGTATTTAGCACATTCCTTAGAGCACATATGAATAAAATTTATTTAAAAGAGGGAGTTTGTGTGTTTAAAACTTCTTGTAGTTTTACATAACAATTATACACCTTTTGGAATTGGATACGTTTAAGTTCATTCTTAGTGTTAGCCCATGTGGCATTTTGATCTTAAGATTTGGATGTTAATACTTTTATCATATCACATAATGGAATTTGCATAATTAGTTTAGGTAATTTGATATAGTGCATGCACCCTTTGATGCATTTGTAAGTTTATTGGTATATTTAATGGTGTATTCCAACAATATACTTGCATCTTAGTGCACTTGCATGATGCACTAATGCAATGCATCAGCATACTTGCATGATCTTAGGTTCTACACATAGTGCTAACATGCTCATTAATACATTTACACATCTTTTTGTGCATATGCATTCTTTTATGTTTGGATAAAATTTTTGGGGATTTAGGATGTCATGCATTGGTTATATAACTCATGACCTGCAATAATATACTACTTTGTCTTATTTTATAAAATGTTATTCAAAGGCGGCACTACTCATTTACAAAATGTAGCATTTGTTCATGGTGTGTACACATGTTCCTAAATATATGTCTCACTTAAGATAATTGTCCAACCTTTGACGCACAACATGTTGGACTAATCTATTTTATTTGAAAGTCATTTACAAGAATGCGACTATTTGAGATCTGTAGGGGGTTTGGTGTAGTAAGTGTAAATGTGGATGCATCCTTAAAACTTGTCTGTGAACTTCATTTTAAGACACAATTGGTTGCATTTTATCCTCTTGCATTCATGTTGTGGATTCAGTGGTGATTTTCACCAGTTAAAATTCTTCATGTGTTTTTACAATGCCCTGATAACATAGGATTTGGCCCCCCTCACACTTCTAGGTATATAAGATCCCCTTAGATGATGCAAGATTGTTGATAATGATCTTCACAATTAGAGATGTATGATTATATTCTGTATGTGGATTAGGAGCTATGATAACCCAAGATAATGGATAACCATGGTATCTTGGCTAGAGTTATCCTTTAATCCCTTATATTATTTTTACCTTCTTCATAGTTTTGTTAGCCTACTCCTTAAGATAGATTTTTCTTCTCTCAGTTAGAACTCTCGCATAGGATAATTATGATTCTCTATAATATTTAACCTTTCTCCCATGATTATTATAGCATATCCACTTCCTTATAATTGTTATACTATTCCCTTATGATAGTATGCCCTTTTCTTATGGCATCATCCTGTAGGAACATTTATCAACATCCCATTCTCTTTTATAGCCTTATTGGTATCTAAGACTTTTATTCCTAGCCAACTTTCCTGATCTATAATTACCATATTTTCTAATAATCAAGACTTATTATATGTTTTAGAATGTCAACCCCATCCTCTTTGAAGCTATCTTCCTTAATTTTCATTCCCTCAAGCATATGCAAGGATTATATTACTATAAATTAAAATAAAGAATTTCTTATTAAAAAATGGATTCATTCATAAACAAGAATTAGGTTATCATAATTGCAATTCTATGATTCTAATTCCCCCATATTAATAGCTTATATATATATACATCCTCATAAATCCATATCCACTATATATTATGAGCCCTAGCATGCCTTTGATTTCCACCTTCTCTCCTATATATGGGATTGATTATTTGAATATGTCTTAGTGTTCATAAATGTTAACTTATCTTTATGTTTAAGTCCTTTCATTCTTTATTGAAAGAGACTAATTTTTATTGAATAAACACAAGTAAGATTTCTTAATTGAGAATTTTCTTGGTCATCATCCATGATGTAATCAACCTTGAGAATTATGTTCTTTTGTAGAACTTCAAACAAAATAATGTCTAAATTCAAGATACAAGAGTGTTAGTGGGGATCCAAATATCTAAATTAAATATCCATGTCATGAGTAATTAATAGAGTGGATTGATCTATGTTTAGTCCTATATATTAATTTATTAATATTATCCCAATTTAGAATTCTCCATAATTTCAAATCCTTGCATAAAAAAAAAAATTCCCACACCTAAAGTGTAACGCTAGCACTACATGAGTGTGAACTAAATGAACACAGCTCATCATTCAAGCTTGACATTTTTTTGTCCCATCAGCTAAAGAGGTTGCCTTACTATTTTCAGCTCTAGAAACTCAAGTTAGTATGACATTCTATATTAGCTTCATGAGCTTGAGATCTCTTATAATAATGGGACAACTCAATATTAGTATTTTTATAGATAACAAATACTTAATTTATAATAGGTATATAATCATTAAAAATTTGAACCTTTCAGATCCTTATAAAAATGATAATTTCAAGATGCACTATAAAGGCCTCATATTCTATCTCATTGTTTGTTTGGGGATCTATTAATTAGCAATTTTAATATGACACAAGGGACTCCTAGATGCTTTATAAATTTTAAAGATTTCTTTAAGGGAATAGTGTAATGATTCTTAAATTTATATAAGACATGTTTTGACCTATAATAGTCAAATAATATTTATGGAATCATTATAAGTCCAACTTATAAACCATCTTTTCCATATCATAGATTTTAATGTTCTCTAATTATAATATTACTTTTCTGAATTTATTGGAAGTTTAGATATAAAAATAAGAAGTTCCATATTTAATTATAATTTCTCAAGAAATTGACACATATCAGTACAAGTGAGTTTTTTAGGCTGTTAGGCATCCATTTTACAAAATGATTTCACAATAGTCTTCTAAACATGTTGAGCTATTTTATGATTTCCATAGTTTTTATAACCTAATATTTAAAGATACTAGAGGATCTATATGAATTTTATGCTAAAACATAAACAAATGGTATAATTATATTTATACCCTTTTATTATTTTATTAGAAATATCCCTTTCCAATTAACAAAACTTTACATTGCCCATTCCAATCTTCATTCACTTTCCAATCCTCATGTTTCATTATTTAAAAAAGGGAGGGGAGGGGGGGGGGGGGGGGGAGGGGGATGAAGAAGCAAAAGATAGGGGAAGTTAGGGTTTAGAGTTTATATAGCTATTTTTGTTAGACGGTCTAGTTAAAAAAATTTGCTCATCTCAAGGCAGGATATCATAACCCCCACCCCTATCTGATTTTAATGATTTTACCTCTTTATGTCTTCTTAATTTTAATTTGATCAATTGTGTTATTTTTATATGTTATAATTTTAATCATATCAATTGGTTTATTTTTATATGTTATAATTTTAATCATTTTGCAAACATTGATAGGAATGTATTTAATTTTAAACATGTATTTTTATATTTTGGGAAAAATACCCTAATTTGAGAAATTTAGATAAATATAAAATCAAATAAATAATTATTAAAATCTCATAATACTAGTATATGTCATTTATACTTTCTTTTATTTATCTAGTGTGGTCATATACATCTATTATTTATCTATTGTGGTTGTATACATATGAAAATGTGTATACTAAAATTTCTCATGAATTCCAGTAGTCATGATTCATATGTATGTTTTATAAATACTAGAATGTTACAATGAGATAAACATTGAGAATAAAATCACTTATTTATTATATTATACATGTTGTGAAATGTGTGTATGTAAGAATGGCTGGCTAGATATCATTGATGGATTCATGTTGGCTGGAGATATATTATTATGTACAAGAGGGTGTACTAATGAACTTTCCTTTAAAATAAGAATTAAAATATAATCCTAAATGATATAAAAATGAAAGTATAAGAAGATAGCTTGATATGATATGATGTATTGATGGGAAAAAAATGACGACATATCATATGAGAGCTACTTAGCCTAAGTGATAAATGATTTGCCTAATTCCTAAAAATAAGATTGATATAATTTAGATTTATTTCTATAGAGTCGGCCAACAAGACTAAATATAGGAAAATACCATAGATAGTTAGGTGTCATATCTCTCTTACATTGATATCATTACTTTTACATATGTATATAATAGGTGCATATATGATAGATTACATAAACAACATGACATGATTTATATGACTAATACATGTATATGATAATACTGATATAATAGCATATGGTACATACGAATCATTGATTATGAATTACATGATCTACATAATACATGAATATATTATATAAAATTATATCGACACTATATAACATATATTTGAATATTATGGGTATACTTATTTCTTGAACTAAGATTGAAATTATTCTATAACTAATGAGTATAAAAAATGAAAGAGTTTACTGAACCCTTAAGTATGTTTACTGGTTATGGATCACAACTATTAAGATACACATATGTGCTGATGTTTGTTGATCATATGACCTTTTACTATTTCATTTATTCTTACATGCTTTTACAGTTATATTTTCATTATGATACTAATTGAATGATTGCATGTACACTATTTCTATTTTCTTGTATTAATTTATGTTGTAAGTTATGATAACCTATTGAATTGTTAGCTCATTTTATGGTTTTACATATTTTCAAGAAGGTATCAATATCAAGTGGAGTGATGAAACATACGGGATTAATGTTTTATTTTATTTATGCATTTTTTTTAGTTTTATTATTTTATAGTTAGGAGCTTAGAAAGTGTAATGATTGATCTCCTAGCTTCCGCACATAAATTTTGAAAGATAAACATAGTTTTATATTTTAATGTAAATGTTTTTTAGTTAGTTTCTATAGAATTATTTATTTTGATGAATTCATAAAAGCAATGGTTAATTAATTAAGAGATTTAATGGATAATTCTTTTAAAATTTGTTTTTGGGGTGTTAACATAATATCTCATTCTTCATTTTGAATTTATTTTTCTTTTGCTATCATTCTTTAATCGATGGTATGAAAGAGGAGCAACTACCATTCTAGATTCTCTTTATGGTGAATTAGAATACTATTTAATAACATGATTTCCCCCTC
Organism: Dendrobium catenatum; assembly: GCF_001605985.2. Taxonomy (NCBI): domain Eukaryota; kingdom Viridiplantae; phylum Streptophyta; class Magnoliopsida; order Asparagales; family Orchidaceae; genus Dendrobium; species Dendrobium catenatum. The sequence goes on along the minus strand of NW_021319083.1, from coordinate 276,319 downwards.
TTCTATATTTTTCTTGGTCCAACGTCTAAAGATGTAACAATCTATTATATGTTGACTAATTACCCAAAGATATGGGAAGTAATAAGGATTGTTAGTTCAATCATATTCTTTAGGTATTTTGAATTTTGGTAATTCAAGATTCTTTTAAGTGCTTGAAAGAATTATTTAGCCATGATTCATCACTTGAAATTTTATTATTTATTAATTTTCTCCTTGAAGGATGGGAATGCTTGACCACCAAATTCCATTAATTATTTTTAATGCTTTGATTTACCAAAGAAGGTTTAAGGCATATCATTTCCTCCTAACATAATTTTTGTTGCAAATCTATTTTCATGACTTATGTTTTGATGATTGATAAACACTATTGATTCTCTTGGACTACATGTTACTTCTAACTTTTCAGGAATCGAAGATCGGACGAACAAACGAAGCCAGTTCAAGATTGCGTAAGTTAGGATTGAGGCATATCATTTCCTCCTAACGTAATATTTATTATAACTTAGAAGTAAAAATTTTGCTAGCTAAGCATTACGGCATTGGGCTGGGTGGCATCGAGACATTGAGATCTCTGATTTTCTTGAATTTGAGGGAGCACTGCAGTGTTGGGTCTAGAGTGCTATGATGCTAGGTTTGACATTTTATTTTTTAAAATAAAATATATGAAACCATTTTTATTATTAACCCTCACCACCTCTCCCCTCCCCCATTTCCATCTTTAGTCATGTGAGTGAAAAGAGAGAAAGAGAGAGAAAGTATAAGGGAGAAGGAAAATAATGGATAGAAAAATTGAGGTATAGGATATTATTTTTTACCGCACTAGTTAGAAAAAGTTCTTTGATCATTATAAGTAACCCTAACCCTATCTTTATTTTAAATGATTTTACGTTTTGATTATTTTCTCTCCCCTAAAATTGGTAAAAATGCAATATCTCTCATTTTAGTTTTTTTCATGTAACTTTTGATATGCAGTAGATATCATTCTTCTAAGTATTTTGGCTGCTTGATACTGAAATTTTATCAGTTGATTTTTCATATATGTCATTTTATTAAAATAAGTATTGTAATACTAAGTACAAAATGATACGGAGTTGGTATAGTATACCTAGACATGAAATACATGATATGTATATATTTAATATTCATTTAGTCAAATATATATATTTTGGCATACTATAAGTATAGTAATGAATATAATGATAGTTATATTGTGTGTGTATGATGTTTGTTATTATGTACAATGTGATATGAAAAGTGGGTAAAAGCAAGAAAAGATGGTCGAAAATGATTAATTGATTCAAGTTAGTTTGAGACATGTTATCTTGTATAGGTGGGTGGGCCAACAAACCTTCCTTTAAATATGATTCATGGTGTAATCCTCAATGATATGATGAGGGAGATATAAGGAGACTGACTGCTATGATATGATACGTCGATAAGAAGGAAGTGACGACTTCTTACAACAAAGCCACCTGACTTGTGATATGTGATATGAGATTGATTCATATAGGGTTGGCCAACATTACTGGATAAAGAAAAAATATATCATAGGTTGTCAAATATCATCTCTTTTTTGTACATACATATAACATGATAAGTTTGCATAAATAACATGATGTCATATAATATGCATATATTATATAAATGATATTGGCACATGATATGATTAATAAGATTGATACAAGAGTTTATGCTACACTTGAAATATATGATATACATATTACATTACATATGATAGAAATATATGATATATGCACATTTATACTTGATATTTCATGAAAAATATATAATATATGTTCACTAGCTTAATATAACAGGTATATTGATGTATATAAAATGATACATAGAAAAAATAAACTATAATTTATTGACATGCACAGATTTATAATAGAAGTGCTACATTGTACTTAACATGAGTATAGGAATGATATAATGTACTGATCCTTTATATAGCTAATAATTACTAATCACTAAATCTGAATTATATTACTTTTAATGATTTCTATTCCTCATATAAAATGATACCACTTATATTGATTATTACATGATTAGATTGATATGGATTATATAATTACATGTATATTATTTCTTCTATCATGGATTGATTTCAATTATAGGTTCTGGTAACCTAGTGAGCTGTTAGCTCACTTTCTAGTATTCATAGGTTTTGAGGAAGGGATTAGATCTTGTGAAGTGAGGCGAATCATGATTCATGTTTTATTTTATTTTTTTTATCTTTTAGTTTTATTATTTTATAGTTGGGAGTCTATAAGAATAAACTACTGTAGTGATTAATCTCCTAGCTATTATAAATTAAATTATGATGTATGAATATAAAAATATTTTAATGCATATAATTTATAATTATTTTTATTGGACTTATTTATATTAATGAATTATTAAAAGCCTTAGTAGATTAACTAAAAAATATTATAGATAATTCTTCAAAATTTAGGTCTTGGGGTGTCTAATTTTGATCAAGGATTGCAATTAACTCGTTATTTTTGTGATGCCCCAAATCTGAATGGGAAGAATTACATATGTTTATATTTTTATTTGATGTGAGTGTCAGTTTCCTACAAGCACAAGCCCTTATGGTAAATTGCATCTTATTCCTCAACCTAAGAACTCTTAATTAGGGATGTTATTTTATTCACTTCTTGTTTGGGAAAATAATGGGATTCTTATTTGATTTTGGAAAGATTAAGATTACTCTTGAAAAATATACAAATGTACAATAATCGAAAGGAATGCGCAATGGTTAGCAATTTGAAAAAGAGGCACAAAATAAGCCCACAAGTAAAAAGATGCACAAAAATGTGCCACAACTATTAAAAAAGATGCGCAAAACGCCACATGTGGTAGTTATTTCTTTCCACAATCTTTTAATCTCTTAATTCAAAATGATCTTCTCTACATTTTTATTTCTTATTGAAATTTGAAATATACAAATTTTATATTCATCCTTTATGCAATGATATTCTTTATCTTAGTGTCTAAATTGATTCATATTTTTGCTATATCTTTTTTATTATAAAAGTTAATCTCTTCTTAAATTCTATGAATCATTTTTATTCACATAATGATTTGATGTTTTGATGATTCCAAATATTATTGTTTTAAGCTTTGTTTTCTCCTAATACTTTTTGAAAAAATTGTTTTTACTCTTGTGTGGACTAACATTTCAGGATAATCGAACTCCAGACTAATGAAGACTTCAAATCAAAATTCAGCATGAGATAGTTTATAAATTGAAGTTTGTAATTTTTATTGTAATTGAGTTTGAGAAAATATGATTTTAATTGAATAAGCTTAGTATACACACACTTGGGAAGATCTTTAAAAATCACACTGATCATATGGGACGAACCTTGTTCATACGAGATGATCAAGTCAGCTAATCCCCTCAGAAGAGCAATGGAACAAATAGGAAAGTGAGAAAATTTTTCTAAGTCCTGATCGTCCAGACAAATTTCTCCATTCATCCCAGGATGATCTGCTCTGGATTCTCACTTTGTGCTGAATAGTCCAGACGATTCATCTTGTTCGTGCCAAGACGAAATGCTCTCTTGAAAATTTTTGTCTAAACGAACTCCCATTCGTCCCAGGATGAAATTCTCTCTAGAAAATTTTCATCCAAACGAACTCCCATTCGTCCCAGGACAAAATGCTCTTTGGAAAATTTTTGTCCAGACGAACTCCCATTCGTCCCAAGACGAAATGCTCTCTGGAAAAATTATGTACAAACAAAATCCTATTAGTCCCAGGATGAAAAGCTTTCTGGAAAATTTTCGTCCAGATGAACTCCCATTCGTCCCAGGATGAAATGCTCTCTGGAAATATTTCATCCAGAAAAAATCCTATTTGTCCCAGGATGAAATGCTCTATCTTTTGAAATTTTGGTAACGTCATGCAGTTTGTCAAAACCAACCCATGAAATAACTATTTGTACCGAAAGAATATAGTTCTGTATCGGACGAATATAGTTCATACTGGATGATGATCGGGTACGTAATCAGTTCGTACCTATATACATTGTGTTCATATCAAACTGATTTAAGTAGATTTGTACGGGATGATCTGACGATCGTACAGGACGATCCACAATGTACAGACTTGAAAATCAACAATTTTTGGACAATTTTTTGTGTCTTTCCTCTATAAAGTCCAAATAAAACTGTCTCTTAATCTTTTTGCCTATTGATCTTCGTGCCAACTAAAAGGAGAGTCAAGGAGAGAGTGTGAGAGAGTATTTGAAAGAGGATTCTTACTACCAGAGTGTGATGGATTAACTTGGTACTCAAAGGTAAGAATCTCTACTTGTGATTTGTGATTACTATACTCTTTTATCTTGTCCTTCTACATTTCTTGTGAGAAGATCTGTCAAGGAGATCCGGTTCTCTGCCAATATTTGGAGAGTGAACAGACGAAGGGTTCTCTGCCTACACTTGTAAATTGTGAACAACTGAAGGGTTCTCAACCTACACTTGGAGAGTGTGAACAACCGAAGGGTTCTCTGTCTACACATGGAGACTGTGAACAGCCGAAGGGTTCTCTGCCCACACTTGGAGAGTGTGAAAGGACTAAGGGTTCTCTGCCTACACTTGGAGAGTGTGAACAGCTAAAGGGTTCTCTACCTACACTTGGAGAGTGTGAACAGTCGAAGGGTTTTCTGCCCACACTTGGTGAGTATGAAAGGATGAAGGGTTCTCTGCCTACACCGGGAGAGTGTAAAAGGAAGAATGGTACTCTACCAACACTTGGAGAGTGTAAAAGGATGACGGTTCTCTGCCGCATTGGGTAGTGATAGAAGAGAACGAGTTTTGTAAAGGCTTCTCCTCCTTACTGTGGGTGCAAAAGGAGAGTCACTAGTGGTATTAGTGCAATACTCGGAGGGTGCCTTCGGTGAGTGGATGTAGGTCGTGTTTGAATGAACCACTATAAAACTTGTGTCTTTTTTTTTTCCACTGCTTTTGTTTTTAATGTTTTAACTTATGGTTGAAAAACATTTTCTACAAAATTCACTAAAGTTATTTTTGGTATAAAATTTTAAAAGAGGGATAATTTTTTAATTAGCAATTCACCCCCC
>NW_021319083.1:260085-270673 GCF_001605985.2 Dendrobium catenatum | reverse complement strand
CATATTCTTTAGGTATTTTGAATTTTGGTAATTCAAGCCTCTTTTAAGTGCTTGAAAGAATTATTTAACCATGATTCATCACTTGAAATTTTATTATTTATTAATTTTCTCCTTGAAGGATGGGAATGCTTGACCACCAAATTCCATTAATTATTTTTAATGCTTTGATTTACCAAAGAAGGTTTGAGGCATATCATTTCCTCCTAACGTAATATTTATTATAACTTAGAAGTAAAAATTTTGCTAGCTAAGCATTACGGCATTGGGCTGGGTGGCATCGAGACATTGAGATCTCTGATTTTCTTGAATTTGAGGGAGCACTGCAGTGTTGGGTCTAGAGTGCTATGATGCTAGGTTTGACATTTTATTTTTTAAAATAAAATATATGAAACCATTTTTATTATTAACCCTCACCACCTCTCCCCTCCCCCATTTCCATCTTTAGTCATGTGAGTGAAAAGAGAGAAAGAGAGAGAAAGTATAAGGGAGAAGGAAAATAATGGATAGAAAAATTGAGGTATAGGATATTATTTTTTACCGCACTAGTTAGAAAAAGTTCTTTGATCATTATAAGTAACCCTAACCCTATCTTTATTTTAAATGATTTTACATTTTGATTATTTTCTCTCCCCTAAAATTGGTAAAAATGCAATATCTCTCATTTTAGTTTTTTTTCATGTAACTTTTGATATGCAGTAGATATCATTCTTCTAAGTATTTTGGCTGCTTGATACTGAAATTTTATCAGTTGATTTTTCATATATGTCATTTTATTAAAATAAGTATTGTAATACTAAGTACAAAATGATCCGGAGTTGGTATAGTATACCTAGACATGAAATACATGATATGTATATATTTAATATTCATTTAGTCTAATATATATATTTTGGCATACTATAAGTATAGTAATGAATAAAATGATAGTTATATTGTGTGTGTATGATGTTTGTTATTATGTACAATGTGATATGAAAAGTGGGTAAAAGCAATAAAGGATGGTCGAAAATGATTAATTGATTCAAGTTAGTTTGAGACATGTTATCTTGAATAGGTGGGTGGGCCAACAAACCTTCCTTTAAATATGATTCATGGTGTAATTCTCAATGATATGACGAGGGAGATATAAGGAGACTGACTGCTATGATATGATACATCGATAAGAAGTAAGCGAAGACTTCTTACAACAAAGCCTCCTGACTTGTGATATGTGATATGAGATTGATTCCTATAGGGTTGGCCAACATTACTAGATAAAGAAAAAATATATCATAGGTTGTCAAATATCATCTCTTTTTTGTACATACATATAACATGTTAAGTTTGCATAAATAACATGATGTCATATAATATGCATATATTATATAAATGATATTGGCACATTATAATTGATAAGATTGATACAAGAGTTTATGCTACACTTGAAATATATGATATACATATTACATTACATATGATAGGAATATATGATATATGCACATTTATACTTGATATTTCATGAAAAATATATAATATATGTTCACTAGCTTAATATAACAGGTATATTGATGTATATAAAATGATACATAGAAAAAATAAACTATAATTTATTGACATGCACAGATTTATAATATAAGTGCTACATTGTACTTAACATGAGTATAGGAATGATATAATGTACTGATCCTTTATATAGCTAATAATTACTAATCACTAAATGTGAATTATATTACTTTTAATGATTTCTATTCCTCATATAAAATGATACCACTTATATTGATTATTACATGATTAGATTGATATGGATTATATAATTACATGTATATTATTTCTTCTATCATGGATTGATTTCAATTATAGGTTCTGGTAACCTAGTGAGCTGTTAGCTCACTTTCTAGTATTCATAGGTTTTTAGGAAGGGATTAGATCTTGTGAAGTGAGGCGAATCATGATTCATGTTTTTTTTTTTTTTTTTTATCTTTTAGTTTTATTCTTTTATAGTTGGGAGTCTATAAGAATAAACTGTTGTAGTGATTAATCTCCTAGCTATTATAAATTAAATTATGATGAATGAATATAAAAATATTTTAATGCATATAATTTATAATTATTTTTATTGGACTTATTTATATTAATGAATTATTAAAATCTTAGTAGATTAACTAAAAAATATTATAGATAATTCTTCCAAATTTAGGTCTTGGGGTGTCATAATTTTGATCAAGGATTGCAATTAACTAGTTATTTTTGTGATACCTCAAATCTGAATGGGAAAAATTACATATGTTTCTATTTTTATTTGATGTGAGTGTCAGTTTCCTACAAGCACAAGCCCTTTTGGTAAATTGCATCTTATTCCTCAACCTAAGAACTCTTAATTATGGATGTTATTTTATTCTCTTCTTGTTTGGGAAAATAATGGGATTCTTATTTGATTTTGGAAAGATCAAGATTACTCTTGAAAAATATACAAATGTACAAAAATCAAAAGGAATGCGCAATGGTTATCAATTTAAAAAAGAGGCACAAAATAAGCCCACAAGTAAAAAGATGCACAAAAATGTGCCACAACTATTAAAAAAGATGCGCAAAACGCCACATGTGGTAGTTATTTCTTTCCACAATCTTTTAATCTCTTAATTCAAAATGATCTTTTATACGTTTTTATTTCTTATTGAAATTTGAAATATACAAATTCTATATTCATCCTTTATGCAATGATATTCTTTATCTTAGTGTCTAAATTGATTCATATTTTTGCTATATCTTTTTTATTATAAAAGTTATATCTCTTCTTAAATTCTATGAGTCATTTTTATTTACCTAATAATTTAATTTTATTTTTAAAATTTATTTCAATCACTTTCAAGGATCAATTATCAAAGGATTATCATATGATTGCTTACATTTCTGTTCTTTTTCTTCTTCTATTTTTGCTATATTCTTTATCATTTTGTTTTCATATGTTTGTATTATTTTTTGTTATCGTATTGTTTTCATATTATATTTTTTTTAACTAAAAAAAATAAAAGAAAAGAGAGATACATTTGTTATGCAATGCCTCCTTATTTTCATACGTTCATCAATTCAGGGGGAGTTTAGGATATTCTTAAAATTTGAAAATTATACAAACAATAATTGTTTTGTCATCATCAAGAAAGGGGAGATTGTTAAGAGAGTTATTATTTGCATGTTTTATCTTCTTGCAACTTGTATAGTTTTGATGATTCCAAATATTATTGTTTTAAGCTTTGTTTTCTCCTAATACTTTTTGAAAAAATTGTTTTTGCTCTTGTGTGGACTAACATTTCAGGATAATCGAACTCGAGACTAATGAAGACTTCAAATCAAAATTCAGCATGAGATAGTTTATAAATTGAAGTTTGTAATTTTTATTGTAATTGAGTTTGAGAAAATATGATTTTAATTGAATAAGCTTAGCATACACACACTTGGGAAGATCTTTAAAAATCACACTGATCATATGGGACGAACCTTGTTCATATGAGATGATCAAGTCAGCTAATCCCCTCGGAAGAGCAATGGAAGAAACATAAAAGTGAGAAAATTTTTCTAAGTCTTAATCGTCCAGACGAATTTCTCCATTCATCCCAGGATGATCTGCTCTGGATTCTCACTTTGTGCTGAATAGTCCAGACGATTCATCTTGTTCGTGTCAGGACGAAATGCTCTCTAGAAAATTTTTGTCCAAATGAACTCCCATTCGTCCCAGGATGAAATTCTCTCTAGAAAATTTTCATCCAGACAAACTCCCATTCGTCCCAGGACAAAATGCTCTTTGGAAAATTTTCGTCCAGACGAACTACCATTCTTCCCAGGACGAAATGCTCCCTGGAATAATTTTGTACAAATAAAATCCTATTAGTCCCAGGATGAAATGCTCTCTGGAAAATTTTTGTCCAAATGAACTCCCATTCGTCCCAGGATGAAATGCTCTCTGGAAATATTTTATCCAGACAAAATCCTATTCGTCCCAGGATGAAATGTTATATCTTTTGAAATTTTGGTAACGTCATGCAGTTTGTCGAAACCAACCAATGAAATAAGTGTTTGTACCGGATGAATATAGTTCGTACGGGATGATGATCGGGTATGAAGTAAGTTCGTACCTATATACATTGGGTTCATATGCAACTGATTTAAGTAGATTCATACGGGATGATCTGACGATCGTACAGGACGATCCACAATGTAAAGACTTGAAAATCAACAATTTTTGGATGATTTTTTGTGTCTTTCCTCTATAAAGTCCAAATAAAATTGTCTCTTAATCTTTTTTCCTAATCTTTTTGCCTATTGATCTTCGTGCCAACTAAAAAGAGAGTCAAGGAGAGAGTGTGAGAGAGTATTTGAAAGAGGATTCTTACTACCAGAGTGTGAAGGATTAACTTGGAACTCAAAGGTAAGAATCTCTACTTATGATTTGTGATTACTTCACTCTTTTCTCTCGTCCTTGGAGATTTCTTGTGAGAAGATCTGTCAAGGAGATTCGGTTCTCTGCCAATACTTGGAGAGTGTGAACAGACGAAGGGTTTTCTGCCTACACTTGTAGATTATGAACAGCTGAAGGGTTCTCTGCCTACACTTGGAGAGTGTGAAGAGCCGAAGGGTTCTCTGCCTACACTTGGAGAGTGTGAATAGCCGAAGGGTTCTCTGCCCACACTTGGAGAGTGTGAAAGGACTAAGGGTTCTCTTCCTACACTTGGAGAGTGTGAACAGCCGAAGGGTTCTCTGCCTACACTTGGAGAGTGTGAATAGTCGAAGGGTTCTCTGCCCACACTTAGAGAGTATGAATGGATGAAGGGTTCTCTGCCTACACCGGGAGAGTGTAAAAGGATGGATGGTACTCTGCCAACACTTGGAGAGTGTAAAAGGATGACGGTTCTCTGCCGCATCGGGTAGTGATGGAAGAGAGTTTTGTAAAGGCTTATCCTCCTTGCTGTGGGTGCAAAAGGAGAGTCACTAGTGGTATTAGTGCAATACTCGGAGGGTGCCTTCGGGGAGTGGATGTAGGTCATGTTTGACTGAACCACTATAAAACTTGTGTCTTTTATTTTTTCCACTGCTTTTGTTTTTAATATTTTAACTTATGGTTGAAAAACATTTTCTAAAAAAATCACTAAAGTTATTTTTGGTATAAAATTTTAAAAGAGGGATAATTTTTTAATTACCAATTCACCCCCTCCCCCTCTTGGTTAGCCGCTGTGACGCAAGTTTAGGTTTAACAACCTAATTCATATTAAACAAGTTTCAACATATAGTGGTTAAATTTTGGAAGTAATTAATAATCATGAGGGCTTCATCAAACTAGGTGCCTGACATAATGAAATATATCACTAAAGATAAGAGTGGAGTGATATTCACTTTATCTCCAACTTTAGGAAGAATTGAAGTTTGAAGAACATGCTGGATGACTCAGGTATTTTGGTTAAGGGAATGGATCAGGGGCTGGTGTTGATTTAAAGGGGTATTTCTAATTGTTAGATTCATAGTGGTCCAATCATAATCTCCCTGAGCTGATAATAAATGATGTTTAGGCTCTTTAATGGAAAGGTGAAGGTAGTTGGCACTGTCATGTTTGGAAATTTCTACGGACTAGCTACACATATAAGAGGTCATGATAAAAAATTCAACATTTAAACAAAGGCTCACAAATAATTCAAAAAAAAAGTTCATAATTGAAAGGAAATGCGAGGGTTAGGAGGAAATGCAAAGTGGTGAAAGAAAATAGCTCCATGACCTGGTATTGTATAACATTTTGATCCAGAAGATGTGAGGGTGTGATTTGGGCATTCTTAAAATGGTGATAGGTCAACTCATCCTCAATTAATTAAAATCTTCCATCCACAAGATAACGAGAAGAGCTTCCTTGGAGTAAGCGTGCTCTATTACTACCTCTTTCCATTTTAGAATTCTAATGTTAGGAGCATAAGTGAACAAGATAGAAGGATGTTGGTGAATCAAAAAGTTAGAAATCTATCCCTTATATAAAGTTTTTAGCTGATTAAATAGTATTACTAAAGAAGTTAAATTGTTTGAATGACATGTAAAGAAATGAGGTCAAATTGGATAGCATGATCAGGATCATACTAAATGATCTTCATAAAATGGGTCATCCCAAGGAGTCATTGTTATGACTATTGACTAAACTAATTGCACAGTATGAACAGTTGTTCATACAATATAATAGTATAATTATTATCATCATGAATAATTTAATTTCCTTCAATGGTTGTTGATAGATAGATCACACAGTACAAAGATATGGTTGTATAGTATGATCATCAATTATTTGTCAAATCAGTGCCACTGAAATCATAATTAGTGAGGATTTATATGCAAAACTATGTTGATCAAGTAATATAAATGAGGTTTGTACAATATGATGTAATAATTTTTTAATTTTTAAATTTTTTAAAATGTCTGGTATTTGATGATCAGGAAACTTCTACTCATTAGAAATATTAAATACACAAATCAAAATCATAAAAAAATAAATCAAAATATAATAAAAAGAAGTATATAAAATATATAATTACACAATTTGTTGACTTCAATCTTTTCTTGAATCTAGCATGAATGTCAATTACACCTAATGGAGTCCTCAGTGTGCTTAAGATGTCATAGCATAAAGGTTTGTTGAAAATGTATGTTAGTTGATTTTTTAGTGGCTACATAATACAATTATATATCTTACTTTGTTGTATGTTCTCTAATAAAATGATATCCTATGTCTATATCCTTAGTTCAGGAGTGCTGATTTAGATTTTTATAAATGCATATTCACTAGTGTTATCACACATGATTGGAATGGTCCCTACATATAGTCCAAGGTCATAGATTTATTGCTTTAGCCATAATACTTAAGTAACACAGCTTCCTACTACTATATATTCTATCTCAGCCATGGATAGAGTTATTGAGTTTTGCTTCCTATTGGGCCAAGAAGCTAATGATTTCCCTATGAATTGATAGGTTTCAAAAGTACCTTTTTTTATTTACTATACACCCTACAAAGTCTGAGTCTATATATCCAATAATTTTAAATGAAGAGCCTAGAAGGTATCTAAGGATTCTCTTAATTGTTATCATATGGGATTCTTTAGGATTAGTTTGGAATTTATCATAAAGATAAAAACTAAATATAATAGCAGATCTGCTAGTAATCAAATATAAAAGAAGTCTTATTATCTCCCTCTACTATTTTTTATTTACTAATTTTCTATTAGTTTCCTTGCCTAATTATAGAGCTCATGGGTGTATTAATTACTTAAGAAATTTCCATCTCATACTTGTTTAGAATATCCTTGATATATTTATTTTGACTAAGAAATGTACCATCATCCCAATTCTTTACACTGAAACCAAAGAAAAATGTCAGCTCTCTTATCCTACTCATTTCAAACTCTCTACTCATGTTTTATGAAAAATTATTACAAAGATTTTCATTAATTGATCCAAACAATTCATCCTCTACTTATATCTGAACATTGAGTTAATCATCTCCTACTTTTTTTAGGAGTTGGGTGGTATCTGTTAAGAGAGTTGTTGTTGAAAGATCGTTAGGGATGTTAGGCCCTATAAACTAGTCCCGAGGCTAACCAAGGGAGGGGTGAATTGGTACTTTCAAAAAAAAGTCTTTAAAACCAAGAACAAATATTACAAACCAAAATCACCACAAAAAAATAAGTGCAAAAAATTAAAGTGCGGAAGCAGTAAAAAGAACACAAGGGTTTATAGTGGTTCGGTCAACTTGACCTACGTCCACTCCCTGGAGGCACCTTCTGAGTATTGCACTACTAACGTGACTCTTCTTTATCCCCCATAGCTAGGTAGAGAAGCCCTTACAAAACACCTCTTTTTTCCAAACCCGGCAAGGCAGAGAACCCAACTCTTTTTGCTTCCTCCTGAAGCAAGCAGAGAACCTCGATCGATTGCTGAAGCTTACCTCTCCCAACCCTTCCGAGGATAAGATACTCTAGGGAAGAAGAAGTGGAACAATGCTTGGAGCAACCCTTGTGAACTCCCTCACAAGCTCCTCCTCACAAAATCCTCTCTCTCTCCGTCCCTCACTCTCTCTCTCCTTGAGGTTTTCTAAGGTCAAGACATCAGCCAAAGATCTCTTAAAAAATGTTGAACAAGAGCTCTTAAATAGAAGAGCTTCAAAGGAGCTCAATAATTGCAAGTTGCCGACTTTATCATCCAGGATGATAATAATATCGTCCTGTACGATCAGTTCAAAACACAGACGATCGGCCAGAACAACGCCCTGAAGATGATCTGGACGAATAAAAATTGGCTTGATCATCCACCGATTAGTTCAAATCAGAGGAAAATCATCCAGAGTATCGCCCTGAATTTGAGCTGGCCGATAGTTATCGTCCAGGAGTAACTAAGGGTTTTTGCATAGATTGTCTAGGCCGATCCTACGATCATCCAGGATGATATGATCGTATCAATCATCCTTAATTACTTTCTTGATTCCTGGATCAATTTAGGCATAATTGTATAATATCGTCCAGGCCGATATCACGATCGTCCTGGCCGATTGACAAAAATACATAATACCTAAATTGATCATGGCGACTATTTCTTTCTATTTTGAGTATATCGTCCTGTCCAATAAATGTATCGTCCAGGATGATCAGTTAATTACGGCTGCCTTAACTAAGAAATCCTGATTAGAAATTCTATTTTAAACTTGATTGTCCAGGCCGATATAAATATCGTTCGGGACGATGTGAGTAAAAACATAAATTCTAAATCTCTCAAGTGTGTGTGTAGGGTTACTTAACATCAGTCACTTCAAACATTTACAATTGACTCAAGAAAGGGAAAAAAGAAAATTACAGACTGACTCAATCCTAATCTACCCAGTCTTGAGTTGATTCTGATTTCCATGCTGATTCTGATTTCTGTCTGATCTTTGAGTCCTAAAAAGTCAATAGAGAAAAGGCAGTCATATTGTTTGATATCATCAAAACCATAATTCATGAAACCAAATCTGCAACAATCTACCCTTTTTGATGATGACAAACACTTCGACGATTATTTCAAAAATAGCAGTGTAAAATAAAAATTCAGAATAAAAGTTCAAACATATAACTCTACTAACATGCAACCCTACTACTCCCCCTTTTGACATCTCAAAAAGGAGGAAAGCAAGAAACAAAGTAAATTCATTTTTTTTTTTTAACCAAGGCATGAACAAGATGAATTATTATATGTGATTGATTTTTAAAAATTTGTAAGCTAATGAATCAACATCAAAAAAATCCATAAAATAGTATAACATCCGATCATGGTTACCCTTAGCTCGGACTTTCTTTTAGGGTAGAATCGTCTTTGGAAATCATGGATCTAATCTCAAAAATTCAATTGGGTATGAGAAAAAAGGATCCAATCATCATCTGGTTTCAGAAAAAATATCTTATAGAATATTGTACCAAAGTAAATTTGTCACAATCGCAAAATACTCAAAATCAAGCCTTTGATATATGAAATCTTCTAAGTTTTAAAAGATTTGAAAGGAGAGGAGAGCTTGCTTTTGGTGGGCTCATTTTATGCCTCTTATCAATTGATTTGTGCTTTGCGCATCTTTTACTTTTTGATATTTTTTTTCAATTTTGGAGTCATTGCGCATCTTTTGTTGACATCATTGGCCAATTTTTTTTTAAATTTTTGCAAGCTCTATTCTCTTTTACAATCTCTTAAAAAAAGGATCCTTAGTTGTGAGTATAACTTCTAAATATTAGAGAATAGGAGCTCTCTCTAACATAGAGAAGAACTATCAACAAAAATAGAATCAATAACCAATGACAAGAGTAACGAGGAATTTTTATGTGACAAAAAGACTTTAATCATTATACATACAATATAGATTTGTTTTAGTTAGAAAAGATCTTAATTGCATACACAATCATTAAATTGAGATTGATTTTTTATTAAAAAAGAAAACTATGACACTAAAATAGGTTAGAGAGAGACACAATCAACGGTATATTTTTACCATCTAATAGATTAAGAGATGTAATACATTGACTACAAACTTTTAAAAGGCAAGGACAAGGCATACGATATCATTTCAGTGATGATTTTGAAAAACAAATTCAAGAAAAAATAAAGTAAAACAAACCAAACAAAAACTAAAGGTAAAGAAAAGAGAAGAAAACAAAGCAAAGAGCAAAACAAAAAGTAAATAAAAGAAATAAATCCAAAGTAAAAGAAAGTGAGTAAAAGATCAAGTTCATGCATTTATGTTAATCACACCCAATCTGGTCCTTAAAGAGGTGAAAGTGTCGAAGGCCAGTAGTTTAGTAAAGATGTCTGTCAGTTGATTTTCAATTGTCACATGGTGTAAATTAATGTCTCCCTTGGTCATATGATCTCTAATAAAGTGATGCCTAATGTCAATGTGCTTAGTCCTTGAATGTTGGATAGGATTCTTAGAGATGCATATGGCACTAGTGTTGTCACAAAAGATTGAGATGGTGCCTACAGGTAATCCTAAATCCAATATCTGTTGTTTCAACCAAAGGACTTGAGCTACTCAACTTCCAAGAGCAATATACTCAGCTTCAGTAGTGGA
>NW_021319083.1:234590-258293 GCF_001605985.2 Dendrobium catenatum | reverse complement strand
TCCAAACAAATCCATGTGAAGGACTTCTAAAGGTCTAGAGGTGCTAATGTCCTTAGTGGGGTGAAAAGTGGAGTGAACTTTCTTTCCTAGTTGGCAAGCATCACAAAAGTGGTCTTTTGAAAACTTGAGTTTGGGGACACCTCTAACTAGGTCTTTTTGGCTCACTTTCCTAAGGGTTTTCATACTTGCATGACATAGTCTCCAGTGCCATAAACATGAATCATCAACAATAGTTTTTAAGCAAAATGATGTAGCACATTCAATATTATTTAAATCAAGCATGTACATGTTGTTGATCCTCTTTCCCTGCAAAATAGTATTGTTACTTAAACCTATAATGCATGAATTTGCAAAGAATTACACGATGAAGCCTTTGTCACAGAGTTGACTGATGCTGAGCAGGTTGTGCTTTAATCCATCTATAAGCAAAACATTTTCAATCATAAGGTTCTTGGAATTACCAATTATACTTGAGCCTACCACCTTCCTGGTGGTGTTATCTCCAAGAGTAACCTTGCCTCCAGTCCTGGACTCCAGCGTAACAAATTGATTGGCATCACCAGTCATATGTCGAGAGCATCCGCTGCCCAGGTACCACATACTCTCACGAGGCCTTTTGTGAGAGACCACCTACAAAATTATCAAATGTCAGATATATGAACCCAAACAGGTTTGGGTCCCTTCTTATGAAAAGTAGGATGCAATGCATGTGTGGTATGCTATAAATCATGCACCTTTGGTCTCCACACCCAATGTGTACTATGGTGAACAGTGAAAGTGTGTGAGATGTGTCCTAGCATGCCACATGAAAAACATCTAACACATGGAAAAGGATTCCTTAAATGGCTTGAGTTATAATGCCTCTTCCTAGGTTTTGGCTTTTGATTAAGTGTTGGTGCCATCCTAATTTTCTTAAATGTATCCAATTCATTTTGAATCCTCAAGTTAGTCCTTTTTAAGGCATCATTATCAATCCTCAATTTTCTCCATCACTTTAGAATTCTTAAAATTAGATTCCAGTGAGATGTGTGAAACTTAAATGTATCCAATTCATTTTGAATCCTTGATATATTTATTTTGACTAAGAAATGTACCATCATCCCAATGCTACACACTAAAACCAAAGAAAAATGTCAGCTCTCCTATCCTACTCATTTCAAACTCTCTACTCATGTTTTCTAAAAAATTATTACAAAGATTTTTATTAATTGATCCAAACAATTCATGCTCTACTTATATCTGAACATTTTGTTAATCATCTCCTACTTTCTTTAGGAGTTGGGTGGTATCTGTTAAGAGAGTTTCTATTGAAAGTACGTTAGGGATGTTAGGCCCTATGAACTAGTCCCGAGGCTAACTAAGAGGGGGGGGGAATTAGATTCCAATGAGATGTGTGAAACTTAAATGTATCTATTTCATTTTGAATCCTTGATATATTTATTTTGACTAAAAAATGTACCATCATCCCAATGCTTCACACTAAAACCAAAGAAAAATGTCAGCTCTCCTATCCTACTCATTTCAAACTCTCTACTCATGTTTTCTAAAAAATTATTACAAAGATTTTCATTAATTGATCCAAACAATTCATGCTCTACTTATATCTGAACATTGAGTTAATCATCTCCTACTTTCTTTAAGAGTTGGGTGGTATCTGTTAAGAGCGTTGCTATTGAAAGTACGTTAGGGATGTTAGGTCCTATGAACTAGTCCCGAGGCTAACCAAGAGGGGGGGGGGGTGAATAGGTATTTTTTAAAAAAGTTCTTTAAAACCAAGAACAAATATTACAAATCGAAATCACCACAGAAAACTAAGTGCGGAAAATTAAAGTGCGGAAGCAGTAAAAAGAACACAAGGGTTTATAGTGGTTCGATCAACTTGACCTACGTTCACTCCGCGGAGGCACCCTTCTAGTATTGCACTACCAACGTGACTCTCCTTTAGCCCCCACAGCTAGGTGGAGAAGCCCTTACAAAACACCTCCTTTTTGCCACACCCGGCAAGGCATAGAACCCAACTCCTTTTACTTCTTCCTGAAGTAGGCAGAGAACCTCGATCGATTGTTGAAGCTTACCTCTCCCAACCCTTCCAAGGATAAGAGACTCTAGGGAAGAAGAAGTGGAACAATGCTTAGATCAACCCTTATGAACTCCCTCATAAGCTCCCCCTCATAAGATCCTCTCTCTCTCTCTCCCTCTCTCTCTCTCTCTCTCCTTTAGGTTTTCTCAGGTCAAGATAGTAGCCAAAGATCTCTTAAAAAATGTTGAACAAGAGCTCTTAAATAGAAGAGCTTCAAAGGAGCTCAATAATTGCAAGTTTTCAATTTTATCATACAGGACGATAATAATAACGTCCTGTATGATCAGTTCAAAACACAGACGATCGGCCAGAACATCACCCTGAAGATGATCTGGATGATTGAAAATTGGCTTGATCGTCCCGGGCAATCTCATGATCGTCCCGGCCAATCTCATGATCGTCCCGGCCGATTAGTTCAAATCAGAGGAAAATCGTTCAGAGCATCGCCCTGAATTTGAGCTGGCTGATAGTTATCGTACAGGAGTAACTAAGGGTTTTTGCATAGATCGTCCAGGCTGATCCTGTGATCATCCAGGACGATATGATAATATTAATCATCCTTAATTACTTCCTTGATTCCTAGATCAATTTAGGCATAATTATATAATATTGTCCAGGTCGATATCACGATCGTCCTAGCCGATTGCCAAAAATGCAAAAAACCTAAATTGATCATGGTGGCTATTTTTTTCTGTTTTGAGGATATCGTCCTGTCTGATAAATATATCATCCAGGATGATCAGTTAATTATGGCTGCCTTAATTAAGAAATCCTGATTAGAACTTCTGTTTTGAACTCGATCATCCAGACCGATATAAATATCATCCGGGATGATGTGAGTGAAAACACAAATTCTAAATCTCTCAAGTGTGTGTGTAGGGTTACTTAACATTAGTTACTTCAAACATTTACAATTGGCTCAAGAAAGGGAAAAAAGAAAATTACAGACTAACTCAACCCTAATCTACCCAATGTTGAGTTGATTCCGATTTCCATGCTGATTCTGATTTTCGTCCGATCTTTGAGTCCTGAAAAGTCAGTAGAGAAAAGGCAATCATATTGTTTGCTATCATCAAAACCATAATTTATAAAACCAAATCTGCAATAGCTATTTGCATGTTTTACATTCTTGCAACTTGTAAAGTTTTGATGATTCCAAATATTATTGTTTTAAAGTTTTGTTTTCTCCTAACACTTTTTAGAAGAATTGTTTTTGCTCTTGTGTGGACTAACATTTCAGGATAATCGAACTCTAGACTAATTAAGACTTCAAATCAAAATTCAGCATGAGATAATTTATAAATTGAAGCTTGTACTTTTCATTGTATTGAGTTTGAGAGGGAGTGATTGTAATTAAGTAACTTAGAACACACACACTTGGGGAGATCTTTAAAATTCATACTGATCGTACGGGACAAACCATGTTCGTACGGGAAGATCAAGTTAGTTATCCCCTCAGAAGAGCAATGGAACGAATAGGAAGTGAGAAAATTTTTCTAAGTCCTGATCATCCAGATGAATTTTTCTATTCATCCCACGATGAAATGCTCTCTGGAAAATTTTTGTTCAGACAAAATCCTGTTCATGCAAGGATGAAATGCTCTCTGTAAAAATTTTGTCCAAATGAACTCCAATTTGTCCCAGGATAAAATGCTCTCTGGAAAATTTTTGTTCAGATGAAATTCTATATTTGGCCCAGGACGAAATGCTCCCTATAAAAATTTCGTCCAAACAAACTCCAATTCGTCCCTCGATGAAATGCTCTCTAGAAAATTTTTGTTCAGACGAGCTCCTATTCGGCCCAGGACAAAATGTTCTCTGTAAAAATTTTGTCCAGACGAACTCTTATTCGTCCCACGACAAAAATGCTCTATCCTTTCTAATTTTGATAACTTCCTACAGTTTGTCGAAATCGACCCATGGCATAACTGTTCGTACCGGACGAACTTAGTTCGTACAAGACGATAATCGGTTACGAAGTCAGTTCGTACCAATGTACATTGGGTTCATATGAAACTTATTTAAGTAAGTTCGTCTAGGATGATCCACAATCGTACGGGACGATCCACTATGTACAAACTTGAAAATAAGTATTTTTTTATGGGTTTTTTTATGTCTTTCCTATATAAAGTCCAATTAAAATTTCCTCTTAATCTTTTTTCCTACTGATCTTCATGCAAACTGAAGGGAGACTCAAGGAGTGAGTGTGAGAGAGTGTTTGAAGGAGGATTTTTACTACTGGAGCGTGAAAGATTCACTTGGTACTCAAAGGTAAGAATCTCTACTTATGGTTTTTTATTACTTCACTCTTTTCTCTCTTCCTTCTAGATTTCTTGTGAGAAGATTTATCAAATAGATCCGGTTCTCTGCCGACACTTGGAGAGTGTGAAAGAATGAATGGTTCTCTGCCCACACTTGCAGAGTGTGAAAGAACGAAGGGTTCTCTGCCTACACTTAGAGAGTGTGAAAGGATGAAGGGTTCTCTGCCTACACCGAGAGAGTGTGAAAGGACGGACGGTTTTCTGCCAATACTGGAAAGAGTGTAAAAGGACGATAGTTCTTTGCCGCATCAGAAAGTGGTGGAAGAGAGTTTTGTAAAGGCTTCTCCGCCTTGCTATGGGTGCAAAAGGAGAGTCACTAGTGGTATTATTGCAATACTCGAAGGGTGCCTTCGGGGAGTGGATATAGGTCGTGTTTGACCAAACCACTGTAAATCTTATGTCTTTTTATTTTCCGTTGCCTTTTGTTTTTACTGTTTAACTTGTGGTTGAAAAATCTTTTTCTACAAAATTCATTAAAGTAAGTTTTCGATATAAAATTTTAAAAGAGGGTAAAATTTTTTAATTACCAATTCACCCCCTCCCCCTTTGGATAGCTGCTGGGACATAAACTTAGGTTTAAAAACCTAATTCATATTGAACAAGTTTCAACAAGTGGTATCAGAGCTTGATTTCAAAATCATAAGTTTAGACTACTTTTTAATTAACGTATATGGCTACATTTGGAAACTGAAATACACTTGAGGGTTACTCTATAACTAAACCTCCATTGTTCGATAATATTCCTTTTGATTTTTAGAAAATATGCATGTTTACATTTTTACAATTACTTGATTACCCGTATGTGGGTCTTAGTTCAGGAAGGGTATACAAAACCAACTAGACTAGTTGACGGAGTTAGAATTGAAACACCTTTTATGGACTGGACAGTAGAAGAACGTGACTTAGCACAACTAAATGCCAAATACTTGAATAGTTTCTTTTGTGCACTTAAATCAGAAGATTACATGCGAGTTTCTACTTGCAAGAGTAGAAATGACATATGAGATAGACGTTGTATAACTTATGAGGGGACTAATGAGGTTAAGCAATCTAGACTTAATATCTTGTTGCATGATTATAAACTATTTCGCATGAAATCAATGAATCCATTTCTGATATGTACATAATATTCACATAAATAGTCACCTCTTTACATGCATTAGGTAGGGAACTAATGAATGCTAAAATGGTTAATAAGATTCTTCGTTGTTTGCCTACTACTTATGATGCTAAAATTACTGCAATTATAGAGTCTAAAGATCTAAACATTTACTCTATTGATAGTCTTCTTTGATCGCTAATTTCTTACGAGCAAGGAGTTAGCCAAAGAAGGATTGATGCAGGTGAACCACGAAGGGAGAAGAATATAGCACTAAAAGTGGAGAAAACTGAGAGTGAACACTTACAACCTGAGGATGAAAACGACATCACACTAATGACTAAACAATTCAGAAGCTTTCTGAAGAGGAAGCAGAAGAGACGCCAGCAATGGAATAGAGGTAAATTTAATAAGAATGTCAAGATTTCAAATGATATTATTTTTTATGAGTGTAGGAAACCTGGAATATTAAGACAATTTTCCCAAAACTTAAAGCAACTCCTAGTAAGGAGAAGGTAGAGGAGAAACCAATTGTCAAGAAGGGCAAGAAGAAATTCCAAAGAGCTTTTTGGGCGGACTTAGCTTCGGACTCATCAGAGATGGAAAAGGAAGAGGAAGTCACTAATTTGTATTTAATGGTCGATAATCTTGATCAGTAAGATCAAGAAGAGGTATGTGACTTAACTTACGATAAACATTTTGAAGTTTCTGAACACATGCATGATGCATATAGGAAGATAAAGAAAATGCATACGAGTCTGAGCTTAGAATTTAAGAAACTACGAAAGGAACATGAAATCTTTAGGAAAGATCATGCTTTAATTAATGACAACCACATGAAATTACTTGATGACTTGAATAAAAATCATGAAAGTTTGAAATCAACCTATGCAGAACTTGAAAAAGAGTTTAAAAATTTTAAGGATGAATCTGAGAGCAAAATTTATAGAATCAATTATACAAATTGAATTTTGGAAGATTTGAATTCATTTTACAAATTAATAATAAAATCTCTCGAGGATAATAGGATACCCCATAAACTTGAAGATTTCACTAATCTTATTTTGTATCCTAAATTTATGCAATCCCTAAATAGATAAATGAATAGTAGAAGACTTAGGAATCCTTTTCCAAAAGTCAAATGTAACAATTGTGGATTGATTGTACACATAGCTCTCACCTATATTTTGAAGAAAAAAACTTATTTGGTGTGGAAACCTAAGATGCATAAACCTAGATATATCATACATGCATCTCTTTATAAATTGCCAAAAGGAGAACCCAAACTTTTTTGGCTTCCCAAGTCTAATGTTTGATAGTCTTGCGGGTCTCACATAAGACCTCGTGAGAGCATATGGTATCTGGACAGTGGATGTTCAAAGCATATGACTGGAGATACTGCATAATTCATATCACTGGAAGCTAGGAGTGGAGGCAAGGTTACACTTGGAGATAAAACCACAAGGATGGTGATTGGGTCAGGTATGATTGAAAATCTTAAGAATTTTTATATTGAAAATGTGTTATTGGTAGAAGGCTTAAAGTATAATTTGTTAAGTATAAGCCAGCTATGTGACAAAGGATATTGTGTAAAATTTTTTCCTAATAGCTGCATATTAATCCTAAGTGGAAATGATGTCTTGAATGGTATAAGGGTAAATAATGTATATATGCTAGATTTGAATTGCATTCAAACTCCTACTACTTTTGTTTAAAAACTATATCGGATGAGTCATGGCTTTGGCATAATAGACTTTGTCACTCTAGCATGAAAAACCTTAGGAGGATTACCAAAAAGAACCTAGTGAGGGGTATACCTAAACTAGACTTTACTAAGGACCACCTATGTTATGCATGTAAATTAGGAAAATAGGTGAAGTCCTTTTTTCAGTCTAATAAGGATCTTAGAACTAGTAAACCATTTGAGATTTTGCATATGGATCTTTTTAGACCAGTTGGAACTATAAGTCTAGAAGGGAAGGTATGCGGATTTGTGATTGTGGATGATTACTCTAGATTCACATGGGTTAGATTCCTATTTCATAAGAGTGAATCATTTGAGGAATTTAGAAACTTTTTGAATTTGATTCAACGAAAGCTATGATGTAAAATTATGACTATATAAAGTGATCATGGAGGAGAATTTGAGAATGAAAAATTCGAGGATTTTTATAAGGAGAAAGGAATTGATCACAACTTTTCTGCACCTAGAACCCCTCAGTAGAATGGGATAGTCGAAAGAAAGAACATAACATTAACAGAAGCCGCTCGAGCTATATTGGCAAAATACTCACTTCCTAAATATTTTTGGGTTGAGGCGGTTAGCACTGCATGTTATGTTATGAATAGGGTGAATGTGAGATCTAAATTAAATAAAACACCCTATGAGTTTCTAAAAAGAAGAACACCTAATTTGTCACATTTGTATGTTTTTGGTTGCAATGTGTTTATTTATAATAATGGAAAATCTGCCTTAGGAAAATTTGATCCAAAATCAGATGAAGAAATTTTTGTAGGATACTCAAGTGTTGGAAAGTCTTATAGAGTATTCAACAAAAGAACTTTGGTAATTAAGGAGACCACACATGTTGTATTTGATGAATCTGGAATTTTAGAAGAGCCAAATGTTGTAGAAGATGAAATTGAGATTAACTCCCAAAAGATTGATAAAATAAATTTGGAAGAAAACTTGGAGATAGAAAACCCTTTGCCTAGAGATTTGAGATTTTCTAAAAACCACCCAAAGGAATTAATAATTGGTGAACCTACCGAGGGTGTAAGGACTAGGCATGAATTAAACAAAGAAGTCAATCATTTAGCCTTTATTTCAACCATAGAACCCACAAATATTGATCAAGCACTTTCGGATGAATTTTGGATTTTGGCTATGCAAGAAGAGTTAAATTAATTTGTAAGAAATAAAGTTTGGAAATTAACTACAAGGCCAAAGGATCAAAGTGTAGTTGGAACTAAGTGGGTATTCAAAAATAAAATGAATGACTCGGGAGTAGTCATTAGAAATAAGGCTAAATTAGTTGCTAAGGGGTATAATTAGATTGAAGGGATTGATTTTGAGGAGACTTTTGCCGCTGTAGCTAGCAATTAGGGTTTTGTTAGCCTTTGCCTATTTTAGAGGATTTAAATTGTATCAAATGGATGTAAAAAGTGTCTTTTTAAATGTTGTAATTCAAGAGGATGTTTTTGTAGAACAACCTTCAGGTTTTGAAAATTCTAAATACCCAAATCATATATTCAAATTGAAAAAAGCAATATATGGATTGAAACAGGCACCTAGGGCTTGGTATGAGAAATTAAGCACCTTCCTACTTGAAAGATCATTTGAAAAAGGAAGTGTGGATACAACTCTCTTTTTGAAGAAATTTGGAAAGAATATACTCATTGTACAGATTTATGTTGATGACATCATCTTTGGATCTTCAAATAAAATCTTTGTGATGATTTTTCTAAAATAATGAGTAGTGAATTTGAAATGAGTTTAATGGAAGATTTATATTACTTTTTAGGCTTTAGCACTAAGCAAATGGAGGAGGGTACATTTCTTAGCCAGTCCAAGTATGTTAAGGACATCCTCAAAAAGTATGAAATAGATAATGCTAAACCTGTTAGTACACTTATGAGTTCCTCAGTTTAGTTGGATAAGGACCCTAAGGAAAAATCTATTGATTAAAAGAAATTTTGAGGGAATATTGAATCTTTGCTTTACTTGACAGCTAGCCGGCCCGATATCATGTTTAGCGTTTATTTGTGTATTAGAATTCAATCAGATCTAAAAGAATCACATTTGACATCAGTAAAAAGTATTTGAAGATATATGTTAGGAACTCATAACTTAGGAATTTGGTATTCTAAGTTTAGCTATTCATTTAAAATAATTAGTTATTCAGATTCTGACTTTGTAGGTTGTAGGGTGGATAGAAAGAGTACTTCCGAAACATATCAGTTTATTAGAAATTTTTTAGTCTCTTGGTCCATTAAAAAACAAAATTCAGTAGCCCTATCTACTGCTGAAGCTGAATACATTGCATTAGGAAGTTGTGTGGCACAAGTACTTTGGTTGAAACAACATTTGATTGATTTAGCATTAATTATAGGCATTATACCAATTTATTGTGATAACACTAGTGCTATTTTCATTTCTAAAAATTCTATTCAACATTTAAGAACCAAACATATAAACATCAGGTATCATTTCATAAGGGATCATGTATCCAAAGGAGAAATTTAACTCATTCATGTTTCTACTAAAAATCAACTTGTAGACATTTTTACAAAACCTTTAGCCTTTGATAGTTTCAGTGCATTAAGAATAAGGCTTGGAGTAATCGATTTGAATGCTTAATAAAAATGTTTTCTGCAACATTGATGTGTGTTTCTAGTTAATATTTTTGTGTGAATCTTTGAGTTTGTGATTTTTTTTGTATTTTGAGTTTGTGGTTTTTTTTTTCTATTGTGTTTTTATTAAGTTTATGTTTTGGTTTTGATTGAGTACATGTTTTTGAAAAATTAAGTGACATTCGTCCAGGATGAAAATATTTTTGTACGGGATGAATTGTGTAGTGTGTCAACTGTCGAATTTGAACCGTTTGCGTGCAGTTTTTTAATTATTTCAATCACTTTGTCTGTACGATCGTCATGATTTTCTGGAAAAATTTTTCAAACAACGGGACGATTGATTGTCAGTTAAACAGATAAGGTCATTTTTAATATTATATTCATACGTACGAACCTTTGGTTCGTCCGGACGAATGCTTGGAGAATCGATGTGGGGGACAGTTTCAACTGCCATTAAAACGATCATAAATTTTTTATCGTCCAAGATGAACACCTCTTCGTCTGTACAATCGTTTGGTCAAAATTCTGTACGAAAGGATGCTTCGTCAGTTATGTGATTACAAAAAGCTATTTCATTTTAGACTCATTCGTTCGTCCATACAAATTTTTTTTGTATGGGACGAACATAATTTCGTCTATACGAACAGTCGTATTTCATTAAATTGACTGGTTATGAACTCAACAGTCACACTCACACATCGATTTTAGAACCCTTTCTTCCTTTAGATCTTATCCATGGCAAGTTCAAGCAAACGACAAAAGGTTCTAGCCAAGGGTCCACATAGAAACTCTTCCGATATATTTCTGTCCAAAGCCAATGAAGAATCTTTTCCTAGATTTGTCTTCGCTAAGATCGCCCCATCTAGAGTTCTTATTTAAGAACAACTGACATTTCAGGTAATGAACTTGTTTGCTTCAACTCAGTTTGGTCTCATCCTCACACTAGTCCACCTCTACAACAAAGAGACCTTTCATTATTTCCTAGCAAACAAGTCCTTGAACTCCGACCATTCTGTAATCAAGTCTTATATTTTTAAGAAGAAAGTTGAAATCACCAAGGCTGACCTAGGAATCTTTTTAAACTTAAGGACTGAGGGAATTAGAGCTCATACCATGACTACTACTTCTGATTTTGACTGGTTTGAATTTAATGAAGTGATTAAAGGAATTATTTTTAAGGAGAATAGGCCTAAAGTGTCGTCTCTTGTTCGCAATGCTCATATCATCCATCATGTTCTTCGAACTTCAATAATTCATAAAACTGGTGATAGAGTCAACGTTACTCCTCTTCTCTCTACAGTAACCTACTTGATTATGACTAAGCAACCAATAGATGAAGCCCAACTAATTCTTGACTATTTTTATAGACTTTCTAAAATTGGTCATATCGACCATAAAAGAAAGAAGAACATAGCTTTAGGACATCTTATTGCCTTCATTTTGGAGAAGAAGTATGATTTGGTTCATCCAGCTCAAGATTTTGAAGAACCTTTCTACTACAATGACGGATCTTTTAGAACAATCTTCAATAAAGATGAACCACATAAAGCACATGTTATTAGTGACTCAGAGGAGGAACATGAACTTGCACCTACTCCTGCTAGTGAACCAAATTATCAGAATTTGGTTCAGAGATTTGATCGCTTAGAGTCTCATTTTGATCAAAGATTTGATCAAATTAAAACTCACTTATAGCAATAGGATGTTCAGTACAATTAGGATATGGGGTATATGAGAGAGTAGATGAATGATATTAGTTCCAACATGCTTATGATAAGCAGTTATTTTAATTTCTTCAGTATTGTACCTCCTCCTCCTCCTCAAGATCAGGGACCATCATAGTGATTCATGTACTTGGTTATATTTTTCTTTAGATGATGTGATTGTGTTTTAGTAGTTTGTGATGTTTTTTTCTTTTTGTGATGTACTTTTCATTTGATGTCTTAGTATTTGAGTTTTTATGTCATATTGATATCATTCCTTTGTTTGTAATATCTATCATAATGATATCAATACAATTTATCTTATTTTGTTTTAATCTGTTTTTGAAATGTGTGTTAGCCTATATGAAAATCCCTAATATTTTTGATCCTACAAGTGTTATAACTTAAACTGCAACTCAAAATTGAATTCATTAAAAAATCTAATTTTTCTAAATTTATATTTTACTTATAACTTGATAAAATTAAGAATATCAATTTCATGTCTCTTATTAGACTACATTAATATTTAATATTATTATTGCAATTGTGATATTTTCTTATTTTGTATTTCACTTATCAATAAATATTGATGCACTTAAAAAAATTAAAATTTTTTATTATTGATTTTGAAAAGATCAAGATTACTCTTAAAAAATATACAAATGTACAAAAAAAAGGAATGCACAATGGTTCACAATTTGAAAAAGAGGCACAAAATAAGCCGACAAGTAAAAAGATGCACAAAAATGTGCCACAACGATTAAAAAAGATGCGCAAAGTGCCACATGTGGTAGTTATTTCTTTCCACAATCTTTTGATCTCTTAATTCAAATTGATCTTCTGTACATTTATATTTCGTATTGACATTTGAAATATACAAATTTTATATTAATCCTTTTTGCAAAGATTTTCTTTATCTTAATATCTAAATTGATTCATGCTTTTGATATATACTTTTTATTATCAATGTTGTATCTCTTCTTAAATTCTATGAATCATTTTTATTTACGTAATGATTTAATTTTTTTGCAATATTTATTTCAATCACTTTCATGGATTAATTATCAAAGGATTATCAAATAACTGTTGCGGATAAATGGTTTATGATTTTGATGATAGCAAACATTTTTATTTCTCTATGACTGTCTTATGTACTGACATTTCAGGTTCGCATGATCGGACTGCAATTTGGAATCAGCTCAAGGTTGGGTAAACTATGTCTGAGTCAGTTTGTACACTTTTTCCTTTCTTGAGTCTATTGTATTTGTTGTGGCTCCTGATACTTTGTAACGTATAAGAGTTTCTGACTGTTCCCTAAAGTTTACTGTTTTTAGTAACATCGTCCTGGATGATATTTATATTGGTCGGGATAATCTGTTCAAAACAAGAAAACCTAATTATGGCATCCTCATTAAAGCAGCCGTCATTATGCAAAACACATCATCCTGGATGATTTTGTATCGGCCAGGATGATAGGCTCAATTCAGAAAGAATCTGTCGCCATATCTACTTAGGAAATTTTTTTTTTTGTATATCGGCCTGGTGGATCGGCCTGGACTATAAAATATCGGCCAGGACGATCTAGGATAATTTTTTCCAAAATTTCTCTGGAAATTTTGGAAAGCAATTAATGGTAATTTCGTCCAGGCCGATCACAAGATCGTCCGAGCCTATTAGACATCGGCTAGCTTCATTTCAGGGCAATATTCAGGATAATTTTCCTCATATTTGAACTAATCGGCCAGGACAATATGTCTATCGTTCTGGATGATATGTCTATCGTCTTGGATGATAAAGTTGGTAACTTGTATTAATGAGCTCATTTTTAGCTCTTCTATTTAAGCTATGACATGACACTTTATAAGTGTCTTTGGCAGCCATTGTAGCTTCGTTCTTGTGGGAGAAACTTGAAGAGAAAGCTTGAAAGGGAGTGAGGAACGGGTAAAGTCTGAGAGAGGGAGAAGATCCTGTGAGGGGGGACTCAAGGGAGTGTCGAGGGGGATTCCACATGGTTGCTCCGGCAGGCTTGCATCTTAATACCGTCAGATTCAAGGATTGTCTCGAGGGAAGTTCACCAAAGAAGAAGTTCACTTTGGTGTCAAAGGATCCGGCAACTCCGCAGCACCGGGGAAGATGGAAGTGATTTTGTAAGGGCTTCTCCGCCTAGTTGTGGGGGCTAAAGGAGAGACACTTATTTTAGTGCGATACTTAGAGGGTGCCTCCAAGGAGTGGATGTAGGTTAATGTTTGACTGAACCACTATAAATCCGGTGTGTTCTTTCTTATTACTTGCTTCTGCATTTAATTTCCACATTTATTTTATTTGTAGTGATTTTGGTTTGTACTTTGCTTAAAGTTTCTTCTTTACCAATTCACCACTCTCTTTATTTAGCCTTGGGCCAGTTCTATAGAGCTTAACATCCCTAACGAACTTTCTAGTGCCATCAGAGCACTTTCAATGACTGCTTACATTTCTGTTCTTTTTCTTCTTCTCTTTTACTGTTGTCAAAAAGGAGGAGAAAATATTGTTTGTATTATTTGTATCGTATCTGTGTGCTTGTTTTGTACCATAAGTATTATTATTTTTTTTAAAGGATAAAAGATAAAATTGTTAAGTAATGCCTCCTTACTTTCATATGTTCATCAATTCAGGGGGAGTTTAGGAGATTCTTAGAATTTGAAATTTATACAAACAATAATTGTTTTGCCATCATCGAAAAGGGGGAGATTGTTAAGAGAGTTGCTATTTGCATGTTTTACATTCTTGCAACTTGTAAAGTTTTGATGATTCCAAATATTATTATTTTAAAGTTTTGTTTCCTCCTAACACTTTTTAGAAGAATTGTTTTTGCTCTTGTGTGGACTAACATTTCAAGATAATCGAACTCCAGACTAATGAAGACTTCAAATCAAAATTCATCATGAGATAATTTGTAAATTGAAGCTTCTACTTTTCATTGTATTGAGTTTGAGAGGGAGTGATTATAATTAAGTAACTTATCACACACACACTTGGAGAGATCTTTAAAATTCATACTGATCGTACAGGATAAACCATGTTTGTACGGGACGATCAAGTCAGTTATCCCCTCGGAAGAGCAATGGAACGAACAGGAAGTGAGAAAATTTTTCTAAGTCCTGATCATCCAGACGAATTTTTCTATTCGTCCCAGGATGAAATGCTCTCTAGAAAATTTTCATACAGATGAAATTCTATTCGTGCAAGGACGAAATGCTCTCTGTAAAAATTTCATCCAGACGAACTCCAATTCGTCCCAGGTCGAAATGCTCTCTGGAAAATTTTTGTTCAGAAGAAATCCTATATTAGGCCTAGCACGAAATACTCTTTGTAAAAATTTTGTCTAGACGAACTCCAATTCGTCCCAGGATGAAATGCTCTCTGGAAAATTTTCGTTCAGACGAGCTCCTATTTGGCCCAGGATGAAATGCTCTCTGTAAAAATTTTGTCCAGATGAACTCTTATTCATCCTAGGACGAAAATGCTCTATCCTTTCTAATTTTGATAACTTTCTGCAGTTTGTCGAAACTGACCCATTGTATAACTGTTCGTACCGGACGAACTTAGTTTGCACAGGATGATAATCGGGTATGAAGTCAGTTCGTACCAATGTATATTGGGTTCGTATGCAACTAATTTAAGTAAGTTCGTCCAGAATGATCCACAATCGTACGAGACGATCCACTATATACCGACTTGAAAATCAGCAATTTTTGGGCGGGTTTTTTTGTCTTTCCTATATAAAGTCCAATTAGAATTGACTCTTAATCTTTTTGCCTACTGATCTTTGTGCCTACTGAAGGAAGACTCAAGGAGTGAGTGTGAGATAGTGTTTGAAGGAGGATTCTTACTACTGGAGCATGAAAGATTCACTTGGTACTCAAAGGTAAGAATCTCTGCTTGTGGTTTTTGATTACTTCACTCTTTTTTCTCTTCCTTCTAGATTTTTTGTGAGAAGATCTGTCAAAGAGATTCAGTTCTCTATCGACACTTGGAGAGTGTTAAAAGACAAAGGGTTCTCTGCCAACACTTGGAGAGTGTGAAAGGACAAAGGTTTCTCTGCCCACACTTGGAGAGTGTGAAAAGACGGATGGTTCTCTACCAACACTGGGAATAGTGTAAAAGGATGACGGTTCTCTGCCGCATCGGGAAGTGGTGGAAGAGAGTTTTGTAAAGGCCTTGCTGTGGGTGCAAAAGGAGAGTCACTAGTGGTATTAGTGCAATACTCGGAGGGTGCCTCCGGGGAGTGAATGTAGGTCGTACTTGATTGAACCACTATAAATCTTGTGTCTTTTTATTTTCCACTGCCTTTTGTTTTTACTGTTTAACTTGTGGTTGAAAAATCTTTTTATACAAAATTCATTAAAGTAAGTTTTCGATATAAAATTTTAAAAGAGGGTAAATTTTTTTAATTACCAATTCATCCCCCACCCCCCTCTTGGTTAGTCGCTGGGACATAAGCTTAGGTTTAACAACCTAATTCATATTGAACAAGTTTTAACAGTATCTACACTACCCTTAATAAAGGATATATTTAGGAGAAATGTGTTATGTCTCTCATACCATGCTCTAGGTACTGTTGACCTCCTTCTTATTTGAGGTCATAAGGACCAATCCAATCCTTTTCTTAGTGATCTAATGGCTAATAGTTATCCACTTTTAAGTTAGATAGATCCTAGTCAAACTCTAGCTTAGATTCTTGATTAAATCCCAATTCAAACTATAGTTTAATCTTAAACACCATATGCTAAGTGAACCCTCAATCAAACATCAATTTTGTTTAATCAACTCCAGCCATTCACTTGATTATTATTGGTATGGAAAAGTCAAACTTAATCAACTAGATCCAAAATTGCATTTGAATCTAAGATTCTAAATCAAAATCCAGGGTTAGGGACTCTGGTCTTGAAACTCTTTCTAGGTGATTTTTTCTATCACCTTTAAACCCAACCAAATAATACCTGAATTAGGATTTATTAATTGCTTATTTATTAAGCATGTCCTTAGAGTCAACCCTCCAAATTTGAGCTCAATATAACACTACTAGCCCTAAAAAATAAATAGATTTCCAAAGATTGCAAAACCTAAAATATTTATAGCATGTGCCACTATACTTGCCATTTAGTGAAAATTGACCTTGGGACCTTTTCAAAACCCTTGACCATGTTCATGACCAATGTTATGGCATGTTGAACATTAAACTACATTTTGTGAGAGTCATTTTAACCCAGAGTTGACTATGGATTAAAATGACTAAAATGCCCTTTAAGGGCAAATTTGGACTTTTCCCTAAAACTCAATATGGCTCAATCTGCTCAATTCTTGAAACCCCTCCCAATGAATCCTAAATATCATTAGGAGCACATTGGACTCAAATCCAAATTTTGGATTGACCTGATTGACCAGGTTAACTATGGTTGATTAGAAAGGCCCTTTAAAGGTCTAAATAGCCATTTTGGACCAAATGACCTCATCATTGCATGGAACAACTTCCATTAAGTATAAAATGTCATTCTAAACCTATTAGATCCAAACTCAGGCCTTGGTTTGACCAAGTCACCCTTGTTGACCAAATGGCCCCTTAAGGGTCCAAATGGTCGATTTGATTGAAATGACCATTCTTACTCTTGAGACCACCTCCATTGATTTCCTTTGATCAAACCAAATCTGTTGAGCCTAAACCCAGATCTTGGGTCAACCTGATTAACCAAGTCAACCTAGGTTGACTAGATCAACCATAAATCTTATGTTCACTCAATTAAACATTATATAAATCTCAAATCCACCCAAACTCCTTTGAACAACTATTCTAGTGACTTCAGCTTGATTGATCCCTTTGACCTAGTAAATAGTTAACTTGGTCAACTGGCCCATGGTTAGTCAAATTTGTTCCATGTAGCCCAATTCAATGCTTTCAATCCTTTCAGCCTATTTAAACCTCTTCAAACTTCCAATCTTATTCATATCCCTTACTCTAATGCATTCAAGACATTGAAAGGTCAAATCTTGTTGAATTTGACCGAGTTAACACATTTGACTTAGTTAAATTTCTAAGCTTTTGGTCAAATCATTCATGCACATCAAATCCAACCCTTTTTAAGCTTAAGATTCATTTCTTCATATGCCTTGAATGCATCTTAATCATAGGTGAATTAAACCCTAATAAATTTGACCAAGTAAAAAACTTTACACTTGATCAAAATCATTCATTTATTTGACTATACCTTCAAACTCTTTCCATATAGCATCATGACTCTCCCAAGCTACCACACTAGCATCCCCTCATCACATAGAGCCCACCTCATCTTTATTTTTGACTAGTTTGACTTATCAAACTAATCAAAAACAAAACAAAAAAGAGCCTCCTTATAATCAACCCTCTCTTTTGACTTCAAATGCATTAACCCAAGGCCTTAGGATTGACTCCACCAACAAATCCAAACTTTTCATGTCCACCTCATTAATTAACTAGACCAATTGACTGGTCAAATAGTCGAGATGATTCTTAAAGAAAATCCAAAGGGGGTTCAGCTTGGCCTAGCCTTTGGCTCATCTTTCTAGCCCCTGAGACACTTGTCCTCCACCTAGAAAATGGCCCTTATTAATCCAAGTCATTTGTTTTAAACCGTAGGGCTTAAACTAAATAAAAGGGGCCATTCTTTGACTTATCAATCTCTTACTCAATCCTCGTTCTCTAGAGCACCTCCAATGCCTCTCACTCTATTTTGATTCTCCCAAAGTTCCTCTCCCTTCCAACTACAAAATCTTGGTGGTTGAATGTCTCCAATGGAAATTTCTCTGGTGAAATTAAGGTAACATACTCAGCTTCAATTGGTCATAAGGCAATTAAGTTCTATTTTCTACTAGACCATGAGACTAAGGATTGTCCTACAAATTGATAAGTTATATAAGTGTTTTTCTATCAACTCGGCATCCCATAAAATTTGAGTTAGAATATCCTATGATTTCAAAGGAGGTACTATGCCTAGGATACCAGATTCCTAAGTCAGGGGTGAAAGTTCGTTAGGGATGTTAAGACCTATAGAACTGACCCAAGGCTAACCAAGAGGGGGGGTGAATTGGTATTTAAAAAATTTCTTTAAGCAAAGCATGAATGCAAACCAAATCACCACAAAAATAAGTGCAGAAGAAAATAAACATGGAAGCAATAAAAAATAAGAACACAAGGGTTTATAGTGGTTCGGTCAACTTAACCTACGTCCACTCCCCAGAGGCGCCCTCTTAGTATTGCACTATAATCGTGACTCTCCTTTATCCCCCACAGCTACGCGGAGAAGCCTTTACAAGCACGTCTTTTTGCCACACCCAGCAAGGCAGAGAACCTTCCTCCTTTTGCTTCCTCCTAAAGAAGGAAGAGAACCTTGATCACTTACTGGAACTTACCTCTCCCAACCCTTCCAAGCACAAGACACTCTAGGGAAGAAGAAGTGGAACAACGCTTGGAGCAACCCTTATGAATCCCCTCACAAGCTCCCCCTCATAAGATCCCCTCTCTCTCTCCCTCTCTCTCTCTCTCTCTCTCTCTCTCTCTCTCTCTCTCTCTCTCTCCTTTATGTTTTCTCAGGTCAAGACATCAGCCAAGGATTTCCAAAAATGTTGAACAAGAGCTCTTAAATAGAAGAGCTTCAAAGGAGCTCATTAATTGCATGTTGTCGACTATATCGTCCAGACGATATGGACATCATCCTGGCCGATCAGTATAAATCTCAGAAGATCGGCCAGAGCATCACCCTTAATACAAACTGGACGATTGAAAAATTGTCTTGATTATCCAGGATGATCTCGCGATCGTCCCGGCCGATCAGTTCAAATTAGAGGAAAATCATCCAGAGTATCGCCCTGAATTCAAGCTGCCCGATCCAGATCATCCAGGAGTAACTAAGGTTTTTTTACTAGATCGTCCTGGCCGATCCTGCGATCATCCAGGATGATGTGATCGTATCAATCATCCTTAATTATTGCCTTAATTATCTAATCAATTAAGGCATAATTATAAATATCATCCAGGCCGATCCAAGATCGTCCTAGATGATTACCAAAAATACAGAATACCTTAATTATTTATGGCGGCAATTTCTTTCTATTTTGAGCCTATCGCCCAGGCCGATACAAGTATCATCCAGGCCGATTGGCTAATGACGGCTGCCTTAATTAAGAACCCCTAATTAGATTTTCTATTTTAAGCCCGATCGTCCAGGACAATGTAAATATCGTCCTGGCCGATTTGAGTAAAAATATAAATTCTAAGTCTCTCAAGTGTGTGTGTAGGGTTACTTTGCATCAGTCACACCAAAGATTACAATCAACTCAAGAAGGGAAAAATAAAATTACAGACTGACTCAACCTGAATCTATACAATCTTGAGCTGATTCTGATTTCTGTCCGATCATTGAGTCCTGGAAAGTTAGTAGAAAAAAAGGCAGTCGTAGTGAAACAAGATTTGTTTGCTATCATCAAAATCATAATCTAAAAACATGTTTGTAACAATCTCCTCCTTTTTGATGATGGCAAACATATCAAAAATTAATTCTAACCAAACAAGCTTTTACCAAAACAAGTACAAACATACTAAGCAAGAGCAAGTACAAATTCACTAATCGAGAGCTAGTATAAATACACTACACTCCCTTTTGACATCTCAAAAAAGAGAAGGAAACTAAAGCAACAATACATAAAAATGAAACAATCCACAGAAAACAAAAAACTAAAACTAAAAAAATGAGGGATCCTGATCATCAGATGGAGGTGGAGGTGGTGGAGCCTGCTGAAAGTAGCTAGCTAGCGTAGTAAACTGAGCATTGAACCAGGCTATGTCCTGGTCGTGCTCCTGCTGCTGGTGAGTAATGTAGCTATCAAAACGGGCTAAGTCCTTTGTGCGGTGCTGCTCGTAGCGGGCAATGTCCTCAGAATGTTGCTGCTCCTGTGCAGAAACGTAAGCGTCGAAACGGGTCTCCCAACGATCAAATCTCTCCACTAACTGGTCAAACTATGAGTGCTGTCGAAGAAGAGTTGGATCAGGAACAAGAGCGGGAGCGGGAGCCTCCTCCTCCTCAGCCCCCCGAGGTTCCTCATCCCCTGGGTAGAGATGAAGGAACTGTTTGAGTAGAAGAGAGTTAGGAGGAGCAGGATATTGAAGTTGATATTTGGTTTCAAGAACATAGGCTATGAGGTGTCCTAAAGCCAGATTGGGTTTTCTCTTATAACCTGGATCGCAGATTATGGTTAAATGATCAATGTATCAAAAGATTAAGTCAGTAGTATTAAATTCTCTATGTGCCATGATGTAAAAAGTAGTCAGAGAAAGTAGAGGAGTGGCGTGGATTCGGTCCCCAGCTTTTGGAATAATGGAGGTGCGAAGGACATGCTAAATTATCCTAGCATCTTTGACTAAATAGCTAGTCTCTCCAACATGAAAGGGTGTGTTGGTCTGGCGAAGAAAAAGGTTTGTTTTGGACCAGTCAAAGTTAGGATCTGAGACGATTATATGCAGCTTATCCCCGGTGGTGGATAGCTGCAATAGTTCAGCACAGTCCTGATATGTGATCTCGACTGGGTGTCGATTCACATAGGAGGTCAGGGCTGTGAAAGTAGGATTTATGCAAAGATTTGCAAAGAATTCACGAAGAAGATCAGAATGAAAGGGGACAGCGAGAGAAAGAATGAGACAAAGAGAAGTGTGATCAAAGAGATACATTACCATATACAAAAGGTGGACATGATTGATGACTCTGGAAACAGTTATCCCACATTCTTTATATCAATGGTAAGCAGCTTCATCTTCTGCCTCCCTGAAATGAGGGTCAATGCTAGCCCTTGAAGAACTCCCATAAGTTTGTCAGACTCCCTTCCCACCAGCCATAGTAAGAAACCTGTAAGAAAACACAAGAGAAGAAGAAGGTTGAGGTGAAAACAATGGCTGGAATGGCCTAAATTTAAAGAAACGACCATATCGTCCAGGATGATCGAAGAATCATTTAGGATGATTTGGTTCAATTATTTGGGTATAGGCCGATTGGTCAAAAAGGCGGTCCGATCAGCCGGGCCGATCAGATATCGGCCAGAACGATTAGACACAGGCGATAGTCCCGAGGAGTCAAGCCGGACGACCGTTGAAAAAGTAGATCGTCTGATTAGGTGTATCATCTAGGACGATGCACAATAATTGATCGTACAAGCTGAAGTTAAAACTTTTTAAATTTGTGCCACGTGTATCATCCAGAACGAACAGTAGATCGGCCAGGACGATTGTCCAATAATGGATCGTCCGGGGCCGATTTTAGCAATTAAACGTACTGACATGTGGATCGTCCAGGATGATCTAGTGTATCGACTAGGGCGATGACCATAAATGCATCGGCCAGGATGACAATGATATCGGCCAAGACGATCAAAAAGGATTGTAATGGAGTTCGATCATATCGGCCAGGACGATAAGGGATTGTCCGGGATAATGAGTTACATAAAGCTTAGAAAAGGTTCAGCAGATGGAAATTTGAAGAGAAATTATCATATCGTCCAGGACGATAAATATATCGGCTAGGATTATGTGACAAGAATTTGAAAATCAAGAAAAGATGGAGATGATCAGAGAAAACCCCAAACTAAAATGAATACAAACTAAAAACAACAAAAACAGATAAAAACAAAAAAGAAACAAAGTTTTGGTTTTTTTTTTCTTTTTTTTAGCAAAGCAAGCATATGACAAATTTCCCAAATAATTAAATTTTAAAGATTTGAAAGATCAATGAGTTAACAATGTCACAATCTGAAAACGGTAGAAAATCCGATCTTGTTTACACTAGCTCTGGCTTCTTTCAGGATAAAACTTATCTTTTGAAAACAAGAGGTCTAACTCAGAATAAATTGGATAAAAAGAAGATTCGTTCAAAACTTAGTTACAAACAAAGTATCTTATAAAATAGTATACCAAAGTAATTTTTCTCTATCATGGAATTTGAAATCAAGCCTTTAAAAATATCAAATAACCCATGAGTCCTTCTAAGTTTAAAAAGTTTTGAAAAGAGAGGTTAGCTTGCATTTAGTGGGCTCATTTTATGCCTCTTGTCACTTCAATTGGCTCTTTGAGCATCTTTTGATTTTTGATACACTTTTGTGTATATAGTTTTCTTTTCAATTTGGCGTCATTGGCCTCTTCCCTTTTTAATTTTTGCAAGCTTAAAACTCTTTAACAAACCATTTAAAAAAGTTCTTAGTTGTGATTATATCTTCTAGATATTAGAGAAGAGGGGGCTCTCTTTCTAACATAGAGAAGAACAAGCCATAAAATAAAAATCAAAATCATGTGATAAGTGCAACGGCAAGATTTCAATTAACTTGAATGATATATAAGAACTTTGGATCATATATATAAGATATATTATTTTAACAAGAAGAAAAAAATATCTTAATTTCAAAAACCATTTAAAAAGAGATAGACTTTTTGTTTTAGAAAAGAAAATTATATCACCAAAAGAGATTAGAGGGAGGGAAACCATCAACGGTGTTTTCTCCCTTTTACCGATTTAGAAATGCTAATCATTGGCCATAAATCTCCAAAGTTTAAGAACAATGAAAAATCATCGTAAAGAAAATAAAAGTAAAAAAAAATTACTAGCACAACTAACCAAAAATAAAAACAAAAAAATAGCAATAATCAAAATGCAATTCAAGAATTTGTTAAGCAGCAAATTTAAGCAGTTATGAGTTGCGAGCCTCCATTTTTCCAAGTATCATATGCTCTCACGAGGTCTTTAGTGAGAGCCATTCTGTAAGAATCAACAGCTGTCAGACTTAGGAACCCAAATATGTTTGGGTCCCTTCTCATAAAAGGTGGGTGTAATGCATGTGAGTTATGTTGTGAATTATGCAATTTTGGTCTCCACACCCAATGTGTACTACGGTGAACAGTGCAAGTGTGTGAGATGTGTCCAAGCATGCCACATGAAAAACATCTAACTCCAGGAAAAGGATTTCTTAAATGATTAGTGTTATAACGCCTCTTCCTAGGTTTTGGCTTTAGATCAAAAGTGGGTGTCATCCAATTTCTCTTAATTGAGTCAAATTCATCTTTAAGCCTCAAGTTAGTATCTTCTAAAGCATTATTATCAA